>NC_084566.2:16224124-16346624 GCF_033978685.3 Nerophis lumbriciformis
GTGTGTGTGTGTGTGTGTGTGTGTGTGTGTGTGTGTGTGTGTATATATAAGCCCATCAGACAGCATAAACAGCTCTTTTTTAATCATTTTATCATTGTGAAGTGCTTTCTGTTTCTCCCCTGGCTCCCTCGCCGTTCTCGCTAACTAACATCTGAGCTTCTTGAGGGAGGTCTGTGTTATTAATGACTCCATTACCCATCACCCCGTGCGGTCCCATTCCACACACACGCGCACACACACACACTTGCTCGAGGTCTATTTGGGGAGCAACCGGAGCTGCAGGAGACTGAGAAAAGGATCCTTGTGTCTTTGTAGGATGAAAATCGGTGCGACGTAACATCTGTCTGGCCTGGTGATTTACTGGTGATGAAGACGCTCGAGTCGTTTTTCAGAGGTCCGGCAATCCATCGCTCTGTGTTGAATATAAAATGAGAAAAGGGGACCCACTGGACACAAAATTTAATGCCAAATACTATTTACGGTTTTTGACTATTTTCATGACTGTTTGCTGTGGTGTGGAAGTGTACTGCATCATGCCAAAGTGGCAGTGACGTGCAGTCACTAGAGGCAGGTGAGGCGGGGCCTCACTTGCCATCATGGAAAGAAAAACATGTAAAAAGAAAAAAAAGTTATTAAATTGTTATATGTATCCAGTGATTATACTATATAGTTTTTTTCCATTTAACTTCACCAGTTTTAGATTATTTTTATTTAAAATCGCTGAATTTTCACATTTGCCGTTCAAATACTGAGAAGAGACTTGCGATGATCAGCAGCCAGTTGAGGCACGTCACTGCGTTGTGCCTCACCATGGATTGCGCAATGACTCGGCTAACTGCTGGCCTGCTGTGCAGTGAGACCGTATTGCTATATGAATTATATTATACATTTCCATAGTTTAGTTAGCTGAGGTATATAATGTACAGTGTATTTTGTCAACAACTGTATGTGTGTAATGTATTTCTTGTGCTGAGCGATCATAAAACGGCTGCAAAAGACGCACTGGCTGAGGCTCCAGTAATCCCGCCTCCTGCACCCCCGCCGTAGAATGCAACCCCTGACGGGAGTGTTATATCAACTAAAGCCCACACTTAAACTTTCCACGTGCAAGATTGAATCTATTTAAAAAAGTTATTTCATAAGAAGCCAAAAAGTGCAGAAACAATAATGTTCGTGTTGGAGGAGTTGTGAATGACTGCAGGGCCACAACATTAGGTACACCTGCAGACTGCAGGTGTACCTAATTCACAACTCCTCCAACACGAACATTATTGTTTTTGCACTTTTTGGCTTCTTATTAAATAACTTTTGTAACCTATTTTTATGGGCTTTCCTCTTTGTGATGTTAAGTTCCTGTTATGCGCTGTTATACAGTATATGCCTTGAGCTCTTATTTTGAAGGCGCTAAGAGCGGAAGTGATGACACGTTGGAGTGGAGCGGAGGTTTTTGAAAGAAGGTAAATAAAGTGGTCCTCGTGTAAACTGGAGCCTCCGTGTTTGTTATTTTGTAGTTTCATACAGTATAGGCGACATTTATAAACCTTCGGTTACACTTTTTTAAATAGATTCAATCTTGCACGTGGAAAGTTTAAGTGTGGGCTTTAGTTGATATAACACTCCCGTCAGAGGGTGCATTCTACGGCGGGGGTGCAATAATCCAGCACAACAGCGGCGCATGGACTTCATTTATAAGTAAAGGTAAGACCATAATAACGTTTTTTTTATTAAACGTGCTTTTTTGTGTGCTACAGTTTGTATGTGTAAAGTTAAAGTTAAGTTAAAGTACCAATGATTGTCACACACACACTAGGTGTAATGAAATTTCTCCTCTGCATTTGACCCATCCCCTTGTTCACCCCCTGGGAGGTGAGGGGAGCAGTGGGCAGCAGCGGCGCCGCGCCCGGGAATCATTTTTGGTGATTTAACCCCCAATTCCAACCCTTGATGCTGAGTGCCAAGCAGGGAAGAATGCTGGTATGAGCTTTTAAACATAACCTGTTAACTGCTGCCAATCAAATGGTGAATAAGATACTCTTTAGGGTTCATATGTTTGTAAATCTGACTGTGATGAAGTCAGTGCCTCACCAGCCGTCACTGCAAGGTGCTGTTATTGACTTTGCATCATGCCAAGGTGCTGTTATTACTGTTGCTCAATGACATGTGTGCCGTCTCTTATGGGTTGAAAGACATGCTTGCATCCAGTACGCCTACAGGAGGAACCTGGAGAGCAGGAACTCCTATGTCTGGACTTCAGCTTCATACCAAATACCTGTTTTATTTTTTTTATCCGATCCGGACACCTCTACTAATTGTAACCTACTCTATTTTATATGCTATTCTATTTCATTTTTTATGTACATACGATTATTCCTGTGCTAAAGTACTCTTTAGGCCAGATCTGGGACTGCTATGACGATAAAGTTTATTGAACCCTAGAATACATCCATCCATCCCATTCCTCCATTTTCTACTGCTTGTTTCTTTCGAAGTGGCGGGGGGTGCTGGAGCCTATCCCAGCTGCATTCGGGCAGAAGGCGGGGTACACCCTGGATAAGTGGCCCCCTCATCACAGGGCCAACACAGATAGACAGACAACATTCACACACTAGGGTCAATTTAGTGTTGCCAATCAACCTATCCCCAGGTGCATGTCTTTGGAGGTGGGAGGAAGCCGGAGTACCCGGAGGGAACCCACGCAGTCACGGGGAGAACATGCAAACTCCACCCGGGAATCAAACCCAGGACCTACTTGCTGTGAGGCACTAAAACATCCATCCATCCATTTTCTACCGCTTATTCCCTTTGGGGTCGCGGGGGGCGCTGGAGCCTATCTCAGCTACAATCGGGCGGAAGGCGGGGTACACCCTGGACAAGTCGCCACCTCATCGCAGGGTCAACACAGATAGACAGACAACATTCACGCTCACATTCACACACTAGGGCCAATTTAGTGTTGCCAATCAACCTATCCCCAGGTGCATGTCTTTGGAAGTGGGAGGAACAATACAATACAAATATCAATTTTTTTAATAATCAATTGATAAATGCTCAATGACGTGTGAATGTGAGTGTGAATGTTGTCTGTCTATCTGTGTTGGCCCTGTGATGAGGTGGTGACTTGTCCAGGGTGTACCCCGCCTTCCGCCCGATTGTAGCTGAGATAGGCTCCAGCGCCCCCCGCGACTCCGTAGGGAATAAGCGGTAGAAAATGGATGGATGGATGGACTTGTGGACAATTAGTGACGTTTTGATTGATAACGACCATTTTTTCAACTAATATATTTCAAATTTGACACACGTGTGCTTTTTAGTCCTTTTGCTTGGATTTTACTGTCGTCACATCCCGCCCATCAAATATGCGTGGTGGTCATTCTAGTTCCGTTCTCAGTGGGCTCCAGGCGCCATTTGGCCTTTCTCGAAGAAAAATTGCTCTATGCTCGTGTTGTTTTCAGCTGTACAAATCATTCAAATCGATAAAAAAAGGGTTCTTCAGAGTTCCTTGAGAGGTAATCAGGAATGGCGGAAGACAGCAAGATTTCACAAAACGACGACGAGAGTCGAAGAATGCACGGGTTTGCAGTGATCACTTTGTTAAAGCTTTGTTTGATATACTTTTAACGTTTATTATTTACGTTTTATTATTGTCAGAATTGTTACTGACAGTTTGGTTATTTTGGGGTTTTCCTCTGTGTTTGTGTTTATTTCCTGTCAGCGCTCTTATTTTAGTTCCACTTCCTGCTCGCTTCCCTCACCTGTCCCCGATTGGCAGCCTGGCACACCTGGTTGCAGTTGCCAATCAAGATTCAAGATTCAAGATTGTTTATTGTCATATGCGCAGTTAAACAGACAGTTTGCCGTACAATGAAAATCTTGCTTTGCTAGTCCACCTTTCAACAAGTCACACGGTACTTAGCTAAAAATAAAATATAAAAATAAAAATGTATATACAAGGCACAGTAAGTAACACAACATTATTGCACATTCTGATTGACAGTCAACAGTATAAATATGGAGGTGACATGTGGTCACAGCAGCAGTTAAAGTGTCTTTAGTGATCAAAGGTGAAAAGTGTCTACAGTGATGGTTCACAGTTCGGGGGTGGTCATGGTAGCTGTCTTTTGTTCAAAAAGATAAAAGTAAAACAGGGGGGGGGGGGGGCTAGCATTCACAAGTTAGCATTCACAAGCCTGATGACCTGTGGGTAGAAACTGTTTGTCAGTCTCCTAGTCCTGGATTTCAGGCTCCTGTATCGTCTGCCTGATGGTAGGAGGCTGAAGAGACTGTGTTGGGGGTGTGTACTGTCCTTTATGATGTTGTGTGCTCTCCTGATGTCCTGTAGGGAGGCGAAGGCTGCTCCTGATATGTACTGAGCAGTTTTAATCACTCGCTGGAGTGCCTTCCTGTCCTTAGCAGTGCAGTTTCCATACCAGACCGTGATTGAGCTGGTAAGGACACTCTCAACCGTATTTCTATAGAAGTTGCTGAGAATTTTGGGTGGCTGCTGTTTATGCCTGCCTCACCCTCCAGTCAGGGCTCGATGATTGTTTCCTGTTGCCTGTTTTCCCTGCATGTGCACTTACCAGTTGCACTATTTCAATTTTGACATGAAAGTCATGTTTTCCTGCGCTACGCCTGGCATCTCTGCATCTCGGCGTTCAAGACCAACAGCAGTTCCTGACAATTATCTTGATATTATTTGTATTTCTTAAGACACGAGTGTTCTCGAAAAGCACCAACTCGGCAAGTCTAAATTAAAGAAAGCAAATGTGAGCAAAACCTAAAAGAGTTAAGCTTTTACCAAAAGCAACAATCATAAATGAATATTTCAGCACATACACAAAGTTGATATTTATAGTTATATTTTGATAAAGACCGGGGCGGGGGGGGACACACGCTACTCGTAAACGGCGCTTGCAACAGCAACAAACATGGCTGTAGACGCAAAGTTAAATCATGAAATGCAACTGTAACCGAGCAAAAATGATGCATATTTATCCGGGAGAGTCTTGATACTAATGTCCTTGACCCAGTCACACACAAGTTTTTTTCCAAGTTTTCATCTGTTTTGTCGTGTAAAATGGTGTTGGAGCACACGATAGTTCGATATGTCTGGGAACGCGCCTGACATATAATCTTTGATATCACTCGACAAATCCTTTTTTGAGAAAGTGTAGGGATCTATTCCATTGTATAGTTTGATTTTGTTGCTCGTATTTGCTTTTTGCAGGAAGTTTTAAGCCTCTTTTGTACTCAGCGTTGCTTGCTGTACAACAGCTACCTTGGCTTGGTTGTCCACCACTGGTTTTCACTTCCGGGAAGAAGTCACATGTGCAAATAGCACATAGCAAATCCTTAAAGGGGTCATATCATGATTTTTTTTTCTAAATGTAAAACACTATCTTGTGGTCTACATAACATGTGATGGTGGTTCTTTGGTCAACACTTTGCATAGATTATGTTTTACAGATCATCTTCAGGCCGGTTTCTGACAAAAAGGCGCATCCTGAAGCGACTTTTTGTGGGCGGTCTTATTTACATGCCTCCACCCCGTCAGCCATGTTGCAGTTTAATATGAAGTTTTTAGAAAAGACAACAGCGGAGGATGCATGTACATGCATGAGCCCGTCTGCCCTACAACAAGAGAGTAGCGAAAAAGGAAAGGAACCTATTGACTAAAACGTCGTCGAAATGGCTTGTTTGAAGAAAGTATGAAGGAAGGAAAGATTGTTTTATAAATACTCTGCCGCGCCTCCATAGTTTGATTATGCCGATCCCAAATACCGTATTTTCTGGCGCACTTAAAATCCTTTTTTTCCTCAAAACTTGACAGTGTGCCTTATAACCCGGTGCGCCTAATGTACGGAATAATTCTGGTTTTGCTTACCGACCTCGAAGCAATTTTATTTGGTACACGGTGAAATTATAAGTGTGACCAGTAGATGGCAGTCAAACATAAAAGATACGTGTAGACTGCAATATGATGGCAATATGACTCAAGTAAACAACACCAACATTTTATATGTTCTATTGAAAATATAGAACATTACACACGGCGTTCAAAAATCTATGAAAATGTTTTGGAACGACTTTGGTAAGCTATGAAGCCGCACCGCTTGATGGATTGTACTGTGCTTCAACATACTAGTATTATTATGGTGTGTGTATAAGGTAAGACATATTATCTGGCGTTTTGTTTCACAATATTATGCAAAAGCAACTTTTCTTGCTTTCTGGTATCTGCTGATCTGTATTTGGGATCTGCATAAGTCCTGAAAATTTGCGCCCGTCCGCCTTTGTAGTCAATAAGCTTCTTCTTTTTCTCTATCTTCTTGTTATGTGACATTCATCCTCCGCTGTTGCCATTTCTAATATAAAGTAGTGTAAAGTTCTTACTTATATCTGTCAGTAAACTCGCCATGAAAGCGCTAAAACATACCGGTGTAGTGAGATTACATTATTCACCCAAGGAACTTTAGTTATTAGAGAGTTACGGTCGGACGGTTTTTCACGGGACACATTTCCGGCGGATGAGGAGATGCTGCTCCGTTATTGATTGAAGTAAAGTCTGAATGTCATTAAAACAGTTAGCTCCATCTTTTGACCATTCTTCCACTCCCGTCCTTGCACACTACACCGCTACAACAAAGATGACGGGAAGAAGACGCTGTCAAAGGTGAGCCACGTAAATAAGACCGCCCACAAAACAGCGCATCCTGAAGCGACTGTCAGAAAGCGACTTGAAGATGATCTGTAAAACATAATCTATGCAACATTTTGACCAAAGAACCACCATTACATTTTATGTAGACCACAAGGAAGTGTTTTACATTTAGAAAAATGTATAATAATATGACTAATATGCCCTAATGCGCCTTAAATATGAAAAAAGATCAAAAATAGTTTATTCATCGGCAGCGCGCCCTACGGTCTGGAAAATACGGTACAAAAAAACAGGTACCAGTAAGTCCGAAAAGTTGGTTTTGCGTAATGGGTCCCCTTTAAGTTACAGTGGGCACGTTGAGCTGGGTGAGAAATCTCAAGACAAAAGCACACCATGTGGCCTATTTGTCATAAAAAAATAATAGCACACCGCCCTTCAATCAAAAGCAAAACTGTTAGAGTCCGGCATGAACGGAAAGCAAGCTGTGCCATCCATTTAACAACTTTGCTCGCATCTCCATGTGCCAAACACTTTTAATAAGCTTCAAGGGCATTCGATGGGGTCCAGAACTTTGCGTTGCCAAAGACGGACTGGCCCATATCATCCATTACATTAAATTGGGTGGCGGCCTCCAGCTCATATTTATGATTTAATTAAATTCACTTGTGAGGCGTATCAGAAGCACTGTGGCCTGCGCCTCTTAATGCCAGCCTAAGCAGGAAGACACACACATACAACAGTCAGGCACGCACATAATGTTGTGTTTCTGCCCAAGTGTGAGACTTTGGCATGCAGAGTGTTCTCGGGGGCTCGTTTAAAGCAATATAATTACTCAGTCTCCAAGTATTCTTCCATCAGAAAGCGGCAGAATGGATGGCTCGCTCAGAGATAACTCGGAACCTCTGCGGTGTTGTTGCACCGGAACCAGCAAAGAGCCCAGCCAGCCTTTATTGGAACTGGACCCTTTCGAGGAGGCCAGATGTTCCAGAGGAGCGCAAATGAGCAGAAATATATTTTTATTCCACGGTCTTACTGCAGTACGTTGAGACTTTGTTAAAAAAACAAAAACGTTCTGCTTATTGGATTGTCTGGATCATTTTCTATATATTGGTCAGTTTTACATTTTTATTAGACTTTTATGAGAGGGACCGTTTGGGCCCTATGGGTATAAAGCAAGGGTGTCCAAACTTTTTCCAGCAGGGGCTTCATACCTCAAATTTGAAGGATGCAGGGGTCGCTTTGTTAGTGTTGTCAAGCGATTAAACATATTAGTGATTAATTCATAATGATCTGTAATTAATTAATCTAATTGATCTCACTTAAAAATATTGAGAAAAGTGCTCAACTTGAGGTATTTTGTAACGAGTTGGTCGCATGGTTATGCGGAGGTCGTTCTCCCAGGATGCAGACGGACAACTCCGGACGAAGCGTGCAGGTAGGAAATGATTTATTTGTAAAAAACAAATGTGTGCCAATAGCACGGGAGGCAAAGCTAAGGAGGCTAGCGCGGGAGATAGCATATAAACAGGAATAAAAAAAACTATAATCGTGGTTAGCTGTTGCGTGATGCAAACAAAAGCACCAGACTGAGTGACGGGAAAAGTCAGCACTAAATAGCTCTCTGATTAGTGCCCGGGAACAGGTGAGTGTCCTAAACACTAATCAGAGGCAGGTGAAAACAATCAGCACCCATGACAACCAAGAAAAGACAAAAACAGGGGCGTTGAAACAGAACTAAAACCACAAGTGACTCAAAACCCAAAATAAACTACCGTATTTTTCGGACTATAAGTCGCGTTTTTTTTCATAGTTTCATAGTGCGACTTATACTCAGGAGCGACTTATGTGTGAAATTATTAACACATTACCGTAAAATATCAGATAATATTATGTAGCTCATTCACGTAAGAGACTAGACGTATAAGATTTCATGGGATTTAGCGATTAGGAGTGACAGATTGTTTGGTAAACGTATAGCATGTTCTATATGTTATAGTTATTTGAATGACTCTTACCATAATATGTTACGTTAACATACCAGTTGGTTATTTATGCCTCATATAACGTACACTTATTCAGCCTGTTGTTCACTATTTTTTATTCATTTTAAATTGCCTTTTAAATGTCTATTCTTGGTGTTGGGTTTTATCAAATACATTTCCCCCAAAAATGCGTGAAACAGGCTTAATACGTCTGCCGAGAACACCAGCCCTGGTCAAGGCTGCAATAACCTTCTACCAAATATTCCACATTGCACCTAATAGCTGCTAAATATTGCACATTTTGTGTGTTTCCCTTTAAAAAATCATATATGAAAAAAGGGTATGTTAATAATGAAAACCTTTATATTCATTGTTGTTAAAAAATGGTATAATGCGGTCAAAGTGAAAACAAGTATTTAGTATTTACATTTTATGTCTGATAGGGACCACTAGTGATCAATCTGTGTGGTATGATACAATGCATGAAATAAGAATGATTCTCCCTGCTATGGCGCTATGCTTTGATGCAAAAAATGTAGTTTGATGCAAAGTCCACATTGTTGGGAAGCACATTCCTCCCACTGAAGGAGACCTCCGAGGCCTCTTACGGGATTCAATACGTGCATCCAAGCGTGAGATCCAGATCCATTTGGCCGGCAGATCCACTGGGATCTGGAACCCAATCTCTCCACCGTAGCTGCACAGCCATTCTTTTACCCTGGAAATGTGTCAACAAAATGGACGCCTCGACCAGCATGTATGGCAGCACTGTTAAATGTATGTTCAAAGTAACTTTTTCTGTGTCTTTATAAACTTCATGATAAAAAAAAGTTAATGAGGATTTCTATTTAAGTCTTTCAGGCAGCAGTATAAGTCACAAATACTTCTCACACCAGTCTTTTGTCACCACAGCGCCATCTGCTGAATCTCAGGGGTCACTTTGGTCCCTATACAAGCAGACGTTACTTTTTGGTGCATCTGCACTAAAATGTAATGCATTTTTTAACTGAATGACTGATTAATTACAGGATCAATTAAAATAAGTTTGCATTTCATTTGTCATATTATTATTATTATTATCAGTTTTTCATTACATTAATGCTGAAAAAATGCACTTTAAAATCTTGACGTTTGTGTTTTAGTAGTGTTTTTTTAGGATTGTAAGATTGCCCAGCTTTGAACGCCTCATGCCTGCCTTAGATTTGCATTGGATCAACAGTTGTCAATCATCCTCATTGACCAATCAATGACAGATGCCAATTATTTGAGGGCGGGGCTTAAACCTCGGCGGAAATGAGCGTTTTAATGCGTCTTCATCTGAAGTTAATGTTTTGATGCCTGTGTTAAATAAGTTGTATTATACTACATCTTACTAAGCTGTTTTTAACAAGCTGTCTTCTACTATGTTATTTGAAGAAGTAAATGTTTATTGTTTTCTAATAAGCACAACTGCGAATTGTTGGTATAGTTGTTACCTAGTTCGCTAGCATTGCTACAGAGAACCTACACTAACAAGTGAGTATGGATTCTGTTGTCTCCATCGCTATGGGCATTGACAAATAACTTTAAATTATTTAATGTAAGCACACTATCACATTAATATCCCATATGCTGCTGCGCCTGTGTCTTTCCAAAAAAAGCTGCTGGCTACACAAGGACCTCTGGACCAGGTGTTCTTCAGGGCTTTAACATTTTTCACCATTCTCCTGTGACTCTTCAATAGCCAGTGAGTAATAACAAACACTGCAACTACACACATCGGTATGCTTCCCACTAAGTAATTAAACTCTCCCCATGTTTTATTAGTACCTTGATCCTGTCACTAGATACCTAAAATGGTAAAGACACCAGATTATGTTGTTGTCGTGGTTGTGTAGGATTTCAAATATGCATTAAAGACCAAGCAATAAAACATAAACCAGGCTAGGATGAAAACCTTATCTGACTTTGCTTTGATGAATCTGTTAAGAAGGGAGAACATGGGGACTGGTGTATCAACAATGCAGAGTAGACTGTACTGTATACCAAGCCTGGGCAATTATTTTGACTCAGGGGCCAAATTTATAGAAAAAAATTGTCAATTTTTAGGAACACTAATACAAAAGCTCAAAATACTGTCTGATTGATGGCTGAAAATGTTTTGACAGACCACCTTAAACAGAATGGAATTTTACATTTTTTTACTGAATGAGACACCCAGAATGTACATGAAAATAAAGAATATGGGATTTACAATATTAACTATTAACGATAAAACACTGAATATTGACAACTTCTGAACGTCACACCCCCTCTCAATCGACATATTTTACAATCAAGCGAAACGCAACATAAATGCTACAAAAACAGCGAAATATGAACACAAAGTAGGGCTCGGTGATATATCGATATACTCTATATATCGCGTGTTTGTCTCTGTGCGATATAGAAAATGACTATATCGTGATATTCGAGTATACCTTCTCACGCAGTTGCTTTTAGCTGCGGGGCATTAAACTGCATGCTTTTCTCACTCTTTCCTGTCTCTCCTTCTCACAGAGACTTAAAACAAGCGCACCTTCTTACACACGTCACATACTGTCACGTGAGCAACGTCACACGCTCCCACGGAGCGAGAGGTAGCGACATGGTAACGTTAGCTGTGATGCTAACAGCTAACGGTGTGGTTTGAGTGGTAATAGAGAGAAAGAAGGTGCGAATCTGGTAACAAATGGAGGAATAATTAATTCCCAAGAAAAACAGCACGGGGTCCATCGTCTGACGGTGGTTTGGCTTCAAGCGGGAATATGTCTTTACATCATGTCAACATCTCCGTTTGGTGCCACACAAACTAAATGCCGAAGCAACTATTCCCACATCAACACCATAGGACATATACTATTTGATATGCAGCTCATTTTTATGTGAGACTTATTGAAATATCTTGTGTGTCATCATGCACAAAAGTGCACTTACAGCTTGTTTTAAAATGTCTCTGACAATCTTGCACTTTCTGTTTTGAAATGACATGAATGTTTGTGCCACTGCTTAATAACTGTTTAATAAATACAGTGTTGGTCAATTGACTTAGTTGTGATTTCCCTCTCTGCATGAAAGTTTAAAAATAGCATATATTAATGCAGTATGAACAAGAATGTTTTAATGTAGACACATAGAATCATCATACTGCTGTGATTATATGTATCAAGTGTTCATTCAAGGCTAAGGCAAAATATCGAGATATATATCGTGTATCGCGATATGGCCTAAAAATATCGAGATATTAAAAAAAGGCCATATCGCCCAGCTCTAACACAAAAGGTAAAAAAACCCCACCTACAATCTGATATATCTGATAAATCACTAAGCTTTACAACTTTGTTGTAAAAATCTCCTTCCGTGTCTGTCCCTGACACCCACATTTCAGGCTGACACTCTGTGGAAACGCTCCCCACCCACACTGCTTGGTGCCTCCTCCGAGCTGCTGTGAAGTAGATTACCATAGTATATCATGCAAAAGCGCAGATTCCAACCATTGAAATACTTTGTATAGTTCAAGACTTACGGTAATTTGAAAACATCACTGCACATCATAATGGCGCCTACAGTTTCCATCTTTAAGATCTGAAAAAATTATTTGGGAATGTCCGGCGGGTCAGAATGAAAAGCTTAACGGGCCGTATGCGGCCCCCGGGCCTTAATTTGCCAAGATCTGCCGTATACAGACTAGAGGTGGGAATCTTTGGCCACCTCATGATCCGATTACGATTTAGGAGCTACGATTATAATAAAAAGTCATACATTTTACTTTTTGAAACCGATACCGATAATTTCCGACATTACATTTTAAAGCATTTATCGGCCGATAATATCGGACTGCCGATATTATCGGACATCTCTACTTGAAACTTAAAAAAAACTGTGCATTTGTAACAAGAAACAGTTAAATTAATTCCGACTTGTATTAAATTCATGGAAATGTGTGCAAAACTGGAAAGTAAGTGCCCTATAATAAAAGAGCTGATCTGATCTCTCGGTGAGGTGGCTCACTGCAGTCAACCACATTGCATTACTTTTTTAACAATAAATAAATCGATTATCGATTATTGATGTTTACCAATTGATTTTATAATCGTCCTTGTCCGAATTGCGATGCATCTAAAAATCGATTATTTCCCCCTCCTCTAGTACAAACAGTAGCTAAAATGGTGCCTGCCAGGGAGGAGGCTGTGCTGAGTTCCAGCACATTGTTTCATGAGGCTTGCTCTGATATCCCTGTGTGATATGTGTGTGTGGTCATGCCAACACAGTATGTATTGCCATACAACAATTTAATGTACATGGATAGGAATCAATTAAAGGGTCATATCATGATTGTTTTCTACATTTAAAACACTGCCTTGTGGTCTACATAACATGTTATGATGGTTCTTTAGTTTAAAAAAAAGTGTAGATTTTGTTTTGCAGACTTTTTTTCAGCCATATTTTTTTTGCTCTCTCTTAAAACGGTTTGTTTTGAGAGCCGGAGTTGTTAGATGCATTCTAACGAAGCTTATGATAGAATGCTGTTCGGATGCTTTAGCTCAGCATTCAACACCATCGTATCTCAACAACGGATAAGGAAACTCGACCGACTGGGCCTCAACTATGGCTGCACGATTATGGCCAAAATAATAATCACGATTATTTGTATCAATATTGAAATCACGATTATCAATCACGATTATTTACTATGTTATGTCAAACATATTTTATTGCCCTTTCTATTTTAAACAAACAGTATGTGAACTGGGCTTTTATTTCCAAAATGAAACTTAACAAAACATAATTCATTAGTTATAAAATTACATTTACAAAGGACAAAGAGCCACTGTATTTTCCGGGCCATAACAGTGCGCCTTATAACCCGGTGTGCCTAATGTAAGGAATAAGTTTGGTTGAAGCACCTGAAGCTATTTTATTTGGTCCATGGTGTAATGATAAGTGTGACCAGTAGATGGCAGTCAAACATAAGAGATAAGTCTCGACAGCACTATGATTGCAATTAGGGCTGGGCGATATATCGAATATACTCGATATATCGCGGGTTTGTCTCTGTGCGATATAGAAAATTACTATATCGTGATATTCGAGTATACATTCTCAGGCAGTTGCTTTTAGCTGTGAGCATTACACTTCAGGCTCTTCTCACTCTTTCTTGTCTCTCCTTTGCACAGAGAGATAAAACAAGCGCACCTTCTTACATACGTCACATACTGTCGCACGTGCAACATCATGCTCCCTCGCGGAGCAGAGAGGTAGCGGCATGGTAACGTTAGCTGTGATGCTAACGGAGTAGTGCGAGTGGTAATACGAGAGAAAGAAGGTGCGAATCTGGTAACAAATGAAGGAAGAATTAATTCCCAAGAAAAACAGCACGGGGTCCATCATCTGGCGGTGGTTTGGCTTCAAGCGGCAAGATGTCGAACAAGTATGCGGCAAAAGCGTTGCTACAAAAAGTAGCACCGCTGCTAATTTGTAGCATGACTTGAAAAGTCACCCGCTAGAGAATGAAGAATGGTTGAAACTCCGCATGTCCACATCTCCTTTCGGTGCCACACCCACAAAATGCCCAAGCAACCATTTCCAGATCAACACCGTATGAAACAAATAGTCAACAACAGAAGGAGATAACGTCCGCAGTAACCTAACACATAGCGAAGGACATACAATATCATTTTTATTTGACAGTTATTGAAATATCTTGTGTGTCATCATGCACAAAAGTGCACTTTATTTGTTTTAAACTATTGTAGTGGCGTTCTGTACAAAAAGTGCACTTTAATTTAGTGTTTTGATATGTCATCTTAGTGACATCATGCACAAAAGTGCACCAATAGCTTGTTTTAAAATGTCTCTGACAATCTTGCACTGTTTTGAAATGACATGAATGTCTGTGCCACTGCTTAATAACTGTTTAATAAATACTGTTTTGGTAAATTGACTTAGTTGTGGTTTCCCTCTCTGCATGAAAGTTTAAAATTAGCATCTATTAATGCAGTATGAACAAGAATGTTTTAATGTAGACACATAGAATCATCATACTGGTGTGATTATATGCATCAAGTGTTAATTCAAGGCTAAAGCAAAATATCGAGATATATATCGTGTATCGTGACATGGCCTAAAAATATTGAGATATTAATAAAAGGCCATATAGCCCAGCCCTAATTGCAATATGTCTCCAGTAAACAACACCAACATTTTATATGTTCCATTGAAAATATAGAACATTACACACAGTGCTCAAAAATATATCGAAATGTTTTAGTACGACTTTGGTAAGCTATGAAGCAACTTTTCTTACCTTCTGGTCTGATCTGCATTTGGGATCTGTAGAAGTCCTGAAAAATTGTGCACGTCCGCGCCAACGCAGTAGTCGATAAGCTTCTTCTTTTTCCTCTTATCTTCTTGTTATGGGACATTCATCCTCCGCTGTTGCCATTTCTAATGTAAAGTTCTTACTTATATCTTTCAGTAAACTCGCCATGAAAGCGCTAAAACATACCAGTGTAGTGAGATTACATTATTCACCCAAGGAACTTTAGTTGTTAGAGTTCCGGTCGGACGGTTTTTCACGAGACACATTTCCTGTGTTGTTGTTTCCAGATGAGGAGATGCTGCTCCGTTATTGATTTAAGTAAAGTCTGAATGTCATTAAAACATCTAGCTCCATCTTTTGACACTTCTTCCACTCCTGTCCTTGCACGCTACACCGCTACAACAAAGATGACGGGGAGAAGACGCTGTCGAAGGTGAGCCACGTAAATAAGACCGCCCAGCAAACGGCGCATCCTGAAACGACTGTCAGAAAGTGGCTTGAGGATGATCTGTAAAACATAATCTATGAAACATTTTGACCAAAGAACCACCAGTACATGTTATGTCAGGGGTGGGCAATTAATTTTTACCGGGGGCCGCATGAGCAACCCGAGCACTGCTGGAGGGCCACACAGACAATATTTCAATTAAATTTTGCTCAAATTATTTTTGATATACCGTAAGATTAAGAATAATATTTTCATTTAACCTAACTTATCTTTATACAAAAGCAGATGGCTTTTGATGGTTTTATTTTTAACACTTTCTTACACAACACTTCCTGATGTATAATACAATGCAAAAATGTCAATTTCTGTCACTTTATCCTGCATCCTCTTTGTTGTGAACGTAGCACGCCTGTAAGGTGATTGGCGAAGGAGGAAGCGTTGCTGTTGCGGAAATGGGGAGTGAGGATAGACGTGCGTGTGGAAAGAAAAAGATAAGTTGAGCTGTGTTAGTATAGGTTGCTCAATAAAAGTTTAAAAAGAGCGTCAGACTTGGTGTGCACTTTTTCTGGACGCTACAATTGGTGTCAGAAGTGAGATGAAATGCCTCCCAGTTCGCTTTGCCATCAAACCTGGGAGTCTTCATTGAGGGCGGAATTCCCCCATGCCAAGCAGCGGGCTCTGCACCTGTAGACGCTGCCTCTCTCCTCCCTCCCTCTCTCTCTCTCTTTGCACGAGCTCCTCACGTCCGGGATTCACACAGACATCTGTCGTCGCTGCCGGCACCTTAAGTCCCCACTCAATGGCCTTCCCCTCCCGTTCAATCTTGACAAAGTCGCCAGGAAACATTGTGGCACGTACCTCCCGATGACGTAGCAGGCTGAGCACACAAGCAGCGGCAGTATGCGCAAAGTTTTACTTCTGACACCAATTGTAGCGTCCTGAAGAAGTGCACACCAAGTCTGGCGCTCTTTTTAAACTTTTATTGAACAACCTATACTAACACAGCTCAACTTATCTCGTTCCTTCCACACGCACGTCTATCCTCACTCCTCATTTCCGCAACTCAAGAACACAACATCAACTTCAGCAGGTCGTTACACTATATTCTTTAAACACAGCAACCTGTGTACCACATATTAAGCACACGGCTTTACCTTTCATTTCTGCAAAGAAATACTTGGGAGTCCATGTCTTGTTGAAAACACGCCATTCGTCATCAACTTTTCTTTTTTTAGTGTCTCGGGGATAACCGTGCATCACTTGTTGCTGTGCACCTTCACTCACAGGTTACACACGGACATACGCCCATAAATAACACTTTTCAAAATAAAAGCAGCACAGTTGTATTGCACGCACGACATAGATGTTTTTTTTAATTTATTTTGTAATTTGTGATTGCCGCTGTTCACATTCACTCACAATCGCGCACGAGCATACGTCCACACGGAAGTAATAAAAATAACGCTTTTCAAAACAAAAGCAGCACCGTTGTATTGCACACTCGAGATAGATACTTTTTTAAATTTATTTTGTAATTTATGATTGGCCTCACGCGGGCCAGACAGGGACGTACAAAGGGCTGGATGTGGCCCGCGGGCTGCAGAATGCCCTAGGTCTGTGTTATGAAGACCACAAGAAAGTGTTTTCAATTTACAAAAAAATTATAATAATATGACTCCTTTTAATGCGCCTTATAATCTGGTGCACCTACCGGTACTATATGAAAAAAGATAAAAAATAGACCATTCATTGGTAGCGCGCCTTATAATCTGGTGCGCCCTATGGTCCGGAAAATACAGTAACTTAAAATAAATATGCCATTGCAGAGTGCGATTTAAAAAAATAAAAAAATAAGATTATGCACAAAAGGCATATACTCCAAGGAACACACTGTACTGCTCATTAGGGGTGTGGGAAAAAATCGATTCGAATTCAAATCGCCATTCTCACGTTGTATGTTCTCATTTTTCAAAAATCAAGTTTTTTTAATTTAAAAAAAATAAATTGTTTTTATTAATCAATCCAACAAAACAATATACAGCAATACCATAAAAATGCAATCCAATTCCAAAACCAAACCCGACCCAGCAACACTCAGAACAGCAATAAACAGAGCAATTGAGAGGAGACACAAACACGACACAGAACAAACCAAAAGTAGTGAAACAAAAATGAATATGATCAACAACATTATCAATATTAGTAACAATTTCAACATAGCAGTTATTAAAAATCCCTCATTGACATTATCATTAGACATTTATAAAGAAAATAACAAAAAATAAAAATGAACAATAGTGTCACAGTGGCTTACACTTGCATCGCATCTCATAAGCTTGACAACACACTGTGTCCAATATTTTCACAAAGATAAAATAAGTCATATTTTTGGTTCATTTAATAGTTAAAACAAATTTACATTATTGCAATCAGTTGATGAATCGTTGTCCTTTACAATTAGAAAAGCCTTTTACAAAAATGTACTACTCTGCTTGCATGCCAGCAGACGGGTAGATCCTGCTGAAATCCTATGTATTGAATTAATAGAGAATTGTTTTGAATCAGAAAAATATCGTTTTTGAATCGAGAATCGCGTTAAATCTAAAAATCGATTTATAATCGAATTGTAACCCCAAGAATCGATATTGAATCGAATCGTGGGACACCCAAAGATTCGCAGCCCTACTGCTCACAGTATATATGTCTTTTCCAAATAAAACGTTATTACACCCATTATTTATGCGTGTCTTTGAGAGGTGGATGGATATGGGGTCCCTTGGTGCACCATTGATGTTACGTTAATCTGTTCATCGGTGCTTTGCATTGTTGGCGGGTGGACGGCTCTGTGAGCATCCATAACTCTATTCGAATTACTAGCTTCATGTCACGGGCAAACGATGGCGGTTGAAGAAAGAAGGGAATTTTTTTTAATGCTTAACCGCTCGCCGCAACTCAATAATTTGTTGAAATGTGCACACCAATGCAGCTTTGCAACTTGTGGCGTTTGTTGGTTTATAGGTGGGTTGCAATCACGTGACCTAGAGGACCATCCGTGCACTTCCGAGTTTCAGGCAATGGTCTAATTAAGCCCCGTTAGGCTGCTGATTTACCTGCATCAGTACAGATTTAGGCTTATTTTGAAAGGTTTAGAGGCAAATATAAAAGTGGTTATGAAAAAAAATATTTTAAATGGGATGGTTGGATTTTTACACGCTTGGAAAAATATTTTTTTTAAGATTTAAACCATTTTTTATCAACAAGAGGTTACTGCTACCTCACTTCAATTGACACTTACGGTATTTTGAGAAGAAAAGATTAGAGGAACATCATGTCTTACATCTGAGGGGTCCACAAATTAAGCATTAATCCGTGAAAGACAAACTTGGATTTATTCGTGCATCGCTAAGTAACGTATTAGATTGACATAACGAGTGCCGTGCTGCTGTGATCGTGACGCTAATGAAAAAAAAAAATGTTTGTTTGCAATTGATTTCCTGCTACAAATATTAGTCTCTTCTACAATTCATGTCTGCAGTTCTTTTTATTGTGTGAAGTATATTTTGTCTCATTATTTAGCTGTACATGTCCCTGTTGTTCAGTGTGAATCTTTGCTAGCGATATCAAGATATAGTATATGCTGTTGAGCCTACGAGAGATTTATTCATCTCGTTTATTAATACTATTTAGGAAATGTTCTTGATGCTAACAAATATCAAAGACGCTATAATATGGCCGTTCGTGTCGAATAGAGCACTTGCCTTTCCTTAACAACAACAACTAAGCTTTTAGTTTCTGTTATGAAAATCGAGAAAGAAAATACGGTGGATTGGACCAACAATCACAATATTAATTACTAAGACTTAACATCTTCGTAGTTATATTCAGGCATAACAACCACAAAAGAACAAAAAACTAATTTGATCTATTGTTTTTTTCTTACGTTTAGTTCTGCTACTAATATAGCAGAGAATAAACTCGATTGCATCACAGAAAGTTTCTCAAACAAATAAAATGTTCAAACAAACATTTTACAAATCGGTCACTCGAGACACACGAGGTCCGATTGTACAAACCCCGTTTCCATATGAGTTGGGAAATTGTGTTAGATGTAGGGATGATACTCGAAACCGGTTTTCCCGGTTGTTCGTTTGTTTGAGAACCGGTACCCGTTATCGAGACCACTATAGTAAAGAAAAATAATTGGTTCTTTATTCGAATCCCGTCCCGACCAGAAATGCTCCGTGAGACATCACAAGAAATTACGTCACGTAGCTCAGTCATTAGGCGCAGATAGGGAAAGCAGGAAAAACAATGGACCGGAAAAAGCGCTCCAAGGTGTAATAAAGTTCAAAACAAAAGGTATAATCCAATGAATAACTTTACTGAGAGATTTGAGCAGGGTACAAACAGATGACGAACACTTTTACGACCAACCGGAAACATAGCAACTAGGCTAGCAACGCACCTCCTTTACGGCAGCTGTCGCAACGTTTTAAAGCAACCGCAGCACATACATATATATACAACATATCTCCCTTTTTTAACTTTTGTTTTTCTTTCCTTGTAAACAAAACAAGTATATGTGTCGTCTGTCTGATTATAAATAATGCAGACGAGGCGTGTTGGCTGAGTTCTTGACGTTTACTTTCACAGCGTGCTCATAACCTCATTCTTAGCTGCCGGGTGGCAACATGCAACAAAGTGGCAACACTTTCCGGGGCTACCGCGCATGCTCGTCACTCCAGTTGCATGTTGGGTAGTGTAGTTGTTATTTTCCCTAACTCATAACATCACATCTTTCCCCCTATAAAGAAATAATGTTAACTCAATAAAGTGTATTTCTTTTTTTAGCTTTAACTTTTCATTTTTTAGCATTGTAACCACATTTGCAAACAACTTTTCTCTTCATATAATTTTCTTTCAATAAAGAAATAAAGTGCAAAAATGTCAAAGCATCATAACAAACAGTTATGTCAAATAGCAGCAAAAGTGCACTTTTTGGAGAGCTGTATTATTTTCAGTTTTGTGCCCAAGGGACTGATTTTATTTAACACTATATTATTATTTATACACCTATAGTGAACACAGAGACAGGTTGTTTTTGTGTTACTGTATATATTTGTTTTTCTGAAAAATCCCACTTAATATGCTTTGGGTAACAACAGTCGATATTTATTTATTTTATTTTATTTTTTTAGGGGGGTAACAGTCAATATTTATTTATTTATTAGATTTTATTTTTTTCTTATATAATAAAAGTGAGCTTTTGTAAAACCAAATATTGTGTGTTTTTTTCCATATACAACAACCTACTGTATCTGGACTCGATAAGAGAATCGATAAGGAATCGGTTCGATAAGAGGATTCGATAATAGGCTCGAACTCGATAATTTCTTATCAAACATCATCCCTAGTTAGATGTAAATATAAACGGAATACAATGATTTGCAAATCCTTTTCAACCCATATTCAATTGAATGCACTACAAAGACAAGATATTTGATGTTCAAACTCATAAACTTTATTTTTTTTTGCAAATAATAATTAACACGTGCCAAAGTAGTTGGTAAAGGGCATGTTCACCACTGTGTTACATGACCTTTCCTTTTAACAACACTCAGTAAACGTTTGGGAACTGAGGAGACACATTTTTTTAAGCTTCTCAGGTGGAATTCTTTCCCATTCTTGCTTGATGTACAGCTTAAGTTGTTCAACAGTCAGGGGTCTGCGTTGTGGTATTTTTGGCTTCATAATGTGCCACACATTTTCAATGGGAGACAGGTCTGGACTACAGGCAGGCGAGTCTAGTACCCGCACTCTTTTACTATGAAGCCACGTTGATGTAACACGTGGCTTGGCATTGTCTTGCTGAAATAAGCAGGGGCATCCATGGTAACGTTGCTTGGATGGCAACATATGTTGCTCCAAAACCTGTATGTACCTTTCAGCATTAATGGCGCCTTCACAGATGTGTAAGTTACCCATGTCTTGGGCACTGATACACACAGATGCTGGCTTTTCAACTTTGCGCCTATAACAATCCGGATGGTTCTTTCCTCTTTGGTCCGGAGGACACGACGTCCACAGTTTCCAAAAACAATTTGAAATGTGGACTCGTCAGACCACAGAACACTTTTCCACTTTGTATCAGTCCATCTTAGATGAGCTCAGGCCCAGCGAAGCCGACGGCGTTTCTGGGTGTTGTTGATAAACGGTTTTCGCCTTGCATAGGAGAGGTTTAACTTGCACTTACAGATGTAGCGACCGACTGTAGTTACTGACAGTGGGTTTCTGAAGTGTTCCTGAGCCCATGTGGTGATATCCTTTACACACTGATGTCGCTTGTTGATGCAGTACAGCCTGAGTAATCGAAGGTCACGGGCTTAGCTGCTTATGTGCAGTGATTTCTCCAGATTCTCTGAACCCTTTGATGATATTACGGACCGTAGATGGTGAAATCCCTAAATTCCTTGCAATAGCTGGTTGAGAAAGGTTTTTTCTTAAACTGTTCAACAATTTGCTCTCGCTTTTGTTGACCAAGTGGTAACCCTCACCCCAGCCTTGTTTGTGAATGACTGAGCATTTCATGGAATCTACTTTTATGCCCAATCATGGCACCCACCTGTTCCCAATTAGCCTGCACACCTGTGGGATGTTCCAAATAAGTGTTTGATGAGCATTCCTCAACTTTATCAGTATTTATTGCCACCTTTCCTAACTTCTTTGTCACGTGTTGCTGGCATCAAATTCGAAAGTTAATGATTATTTGCAAAAAAAAAAAAGTTTATCAGTTTGAACATCAAATATGTTGTCTTTGTAGCATATTCAACTGAATATGGGTTGAAAATGATTTGCAAATCATTGTATTCCGTTTATATTTACATCTAACACAATTTCCCAACTCATATGGAAACGGGGTTTGTATTCCACAAGATGATGAAAGTGATATTTTTAAGAGCCATTTCCTTTGACGCACTTTGAACCACTTCTTTCGGGATTCTATGAAAGCTCTTTCCTATCTCTCTACAAATCCCGTTTCCATATGAGTTGGGAAATTGTGTTAGATGTAAATATAAACGGAATACAATGATTTGCAAATCATTTTCAACCCATATTCAGTTGAGCATTCCCGGATTTACGGGAACGAGCAGGAGGATGCCTTGGAAATGGTGAGGTGTGCAGGCGTGTCCAGGGTTAAAATGTGGGTCATTCTACAGAAGAGAAGATGTAATAATGCATTTATTTTTTCGAAGATTTTCGGGAGCTACAGGCTGATCAACTGTCAGTCACTCTTACTCGCTCTCACATAAATGATAATAAATGATAAATGGGTTGTACTTGTATAGCGCTTTTCTACCTTCAAGGTACTCAAAGCGCTTTGACACTTCTTCCACATTTACCCATTCACACACACATTCACACACTGATGGAGGGAGCTGCCATGCAAGGCGCTAACCAGCACCCATCAGGAGCAAGGGTGAAGTGTCTTGCTCAGGACACAACGGACATGACGAGGTTGGTACTAGGTGGGGATTGAACCAGGGACCCTCGGGTCGCGCACGGCCATTCTTCCACTGCGCCAAGCCGTCACATGAGTCCACTGTCTTTCAGTCGGTCCTTGGCGGTTGGCTGACTATTGGTTGTGAAAGTACTTGAATTGATATGCAGCTGAGGCCGCTTTCTAAATGTTAATATCGCCAGCAATCCCCCATAGTTAATCGTAGCGGCCAAAATCGTGATTTTCATAAAATTAGGGTTGGGGTTAGGGTTAGGGTTAGGGTTAGGACTGACTCATGACTGCACAACAACCTTCAGCAACAATCAGATTAGGTTTTCGGACGATACAACTGTTGTGGATTTCTTTTCTAACAATGATGAGACAAACTTAAGGAAGGAGGTCAGCCATCTGACCACGTGGTGCAGGGACTAGAATCTCCTAACAGACATAGGCAAGACTAAGAAGATTGTTGTGCACTTTCAAAAAGGACACAGGGCATTATCAACGGCTCTGCATCACTATGTGGTATGGCAACTACACTGCCCACAACCGTAAGACCTTGCAACGCATGGTGAAACACAGCAGGAAAAATCATTGGCATCCCACTCCTCTCTCTCCTGGACAACTACAACGCCCGCCTCACTCGCAAAGCACACAGCATTGTGAGTGATCCCAACCGTTCACAACACAGACTCTTCAGCCTACTGCTGTCTGGGACAGGTACTGGAGCCTCCAATGCAGCTCCACCAGACTAAGTTATCCACTCAGTTGTCAGGAAGCTGAACTTTCTCCACTGTCTTCCTTCCCCTGGACCCTCCTTAGCTCTGGGCGCTGACCTCAACCCCTACCCTAGAGCGGTCTTCCCCACCTCACTGTCTCTCTCTGCCCCCTTCCTTTGAATGTCTTATATTTATTTTTGATAATCCGAATGCCTTATATTCATTGTGCAAAATCAAATGGTTGCATTTCTTTTTTCAAAGTGCACATATTCTTGCGAAATGCACATTTTTGTACATTATAATGTACATTTTGTATATCTGATTCCTCCCACCCCATTAGCTTACACTGTGGTTCACAGCGAAACTTTTTAAAAATATGTTCCTGCATGTCCAGTGAACATTGAAATATTGACAATAGTGATGACTTTGATTGTGAGCACAACTGCTAAATAAGCCACTATGTAGCCAAATAAAGTTGTAGCATAGTCTAATAAAAGTCAACGGGAGCCTTCGAGTCTGTGTTTCCAGAGTGTCACTAAACGAACCACCTTTTTGTGGTAAGTCTAGCTCAGGGGTCGGCAACCCGCGGCTCCGGAGCCGCATGCGGCTCTTTGATCACTCTGATGCGGCTCAGCAGCTAACTTGCTGAACCCCCCAATTTTCCCGTGAGACTTCCGGATTTCAGTGCCTCTCGCAGAAAACTCCCGGGATTAATGTTCACCGATTTTCACCCTTACAGCTATAATAAGGGCGTGCCATGATGGTACAACATTTGATGCCCTCTTCAATCTGTATAAGGAGCATGCCAGCCCAACACTTGTTTTACATTATACAACTGCTGTTTGCACACGTTCGTGACAGCAAGGCATACTTGGTCAACAACCACACAGGTTACACTGACGGTGACCATATAAAACAACTTTAACACTCTTGCTAGTAATGCGCCACACTTTCAACCAAAACCAAACAAGAATGACAAACACATTTTGGGAGAACATCTGCACCTTAACACAACATAAACACAACAGAACAAACACCCAGAATCCCATGCAGCCCTGACTCTTCCGGGCTACATTATACACTCCTGCTACCACCAAACCCCGCCCCCACCCCAACCCTGCTCCCTCACACATCAACCCCCCCTCTCTGCGCGTCGGTTGAGGTGGGCGGGGTTGTAATGTATCCCGGAAGAGCTAGGGCTGCATGGGATTCTGGGTATTTGTCCTGTTGTGTTTATTTTGTGTTACGGTGCAGATGTTCTCCCAAAATGTGTTTGCCATTCTTGTTTGGTGTGGGTTCACAGTGTGGCGCATTATTAGTAAGAGTGTTAAAGTTTTTTATTTATATCGGCACCGTCAGTGTAACCTGTGTGGTTGTTGCACAAGTATGCATTGCTGTCACCTCCGTGAGCAAGCGGAAGCCCCATACAACGTGTGGCTAATCAGGCACGCTTTTTGTAGTGGGTGCTATATGCTGTACCATCACGGCACGCATGACGCTGACAAGTGCCATTTGCTCAAAACCCGTGTGCCGCACCAGCTTTCAAATTCCATGTGAAGGTGTGGGCAGCGTGTCTGAGACCCCTGGTTTATACATAGCACAAAGCAAAAAAAATAACTTTGTATGCAGCGTTATATCATTTAAAATTTCAAAAAAATTTTGCGGCTCCCATTGTTGTCTATAATTTGTGAAACTGGTCAAAATGGCTCTTTGGCTGGTAAAGGTTGCCGACCCCTGGTCTAGCTAAACAATCAAGGGTATTATGGGACTTACCGGCTGTCCTGCTTTGTTTTGTAGAGAGCTTGGTCTTGCCCGCTAAACTTTATTGCAGAGATGGATTTTGCTAGCTTTAAGAGAGTTAAGTGCTGCTTACTGTCCACCACTTTAAATATACCTGATTGCCTTGAAGGTCCCTCCGACCCTTCTATTTTCTGCTGATGTAATGGGAGGAGGAGCAACCAGGTATTTTGCCAGTACATACATGTAAGGCTTTGACGTGTTATGCCCTAAAGCTGCCGTGCGCTTGCATACCTGCCAACTACTCCGGTTTTCCCGTAATTAGTACGGTTTTCATCAACCTATTCATCACGGTTGCAGTGATAAAAAATACGGTTTTTCATTAATTAAAAAAAAATATTGTACTTACGAAATCGCGTAACAACAATGACAATCGACACTGCTTCCCGTAACTTCTTATCGAGCCATTCCGAATGCCATGCGCTAGGCTATTTATAGCACCGCTGCCAAGCACGAGGCACCAGTTGCCATTGTTTCCAAACGAGCGAACGATCATGGAATCAGCCGGAGAAAAATCGCAAACGAGTCTTAAACCGAAAAGAAAACTGCAGTCATTCCGTGAAGAATATTCAAAAGCCTATCCGGGAATAATTGTCCGTTCCAAAAAGGGTGAAAACTACGCGAATTGCACCTTGTGCAGACAAGATTTTTCGATCGGACACGGAGGAATTAGCGATGTAAAAGACCACGTTGGGACAAAAAAACACAAGTCTAATGCCGTTGCTAGCGATACAAGTGGAAAGCTTTCAACGTTTTTTGTCGCCCAAACAGATTCTTTGGATGTGATAAATGCCGAAGTTTTATTTACGGAGGCAATAATTGAGCATGGACTTCCAATCGCACTGGCATGATCAATCTGATAGAATAAATTTGGATTTTAGCCACAAAAAGGTAATGACACCAATGTTATCTATTGGAATTGTTTAGTACTGTTATACTGTTAAAAGTGTTTGTACTATTTATGCTTCCAAGTCCAAGTTGAAGAAATCTCGTTAAATGTTGACAGCATAACTACCAAAATACAGAAGTATGTCCTTAATATTTTTGCAGTGCTATTTCTGTTGAAAAGTTAAAATGATTACATTAGAGATGTGATGTGCCACTTTTCAAGTGTCTGATGGCTTAAATTAATTTTTATTAATTTTTCATATTTTGAATTCTTTTGAAAGGCTTACAAAAAAACCACATTTGAATTGTAATTCCATGCTATTGACACGACTATTAATTTTAATGAAGTTAGCTTACCATGTTTACAGTATGATAATTGTGATAGAAATGTGAATTTTAGGCACAGAATATTTTTTACAATTGAACAAGGCAGTAGATTATACAAGCTTGGACAGAAAGTTAATAATGACACCAATTTTTTTTTTTATGGAATTGTTTAGTACTGTTTTACAATTTGTTTACTGTAAAAAGTGTTTATACTGTTTATACTTTCAATTAACAAATTGAAGTCTTGTGAAAGGTTGACAGGATCACTGGCATTAACTGTCAAAATAATTTCAAACTCTTGAAGTTAGCTTACAGAATAAACATGTCAATCAACCCATATGATTTTTGCTGTAATATTTTTGTTTTGAAAAGTCACTGTGACTGATAGAAAAGTGATGGTTTTAGCAACATTTTAACCTGTCTGAATGCTAATAATCATTTTGCGTCGGGGGGCGAAGCCTGAACCCCCCACCAGGACTTTGTCCTGGACCTACCGGGGCCTGCGGCCCCTGGACCCTGGCTACTAGGTTTTTCTGATTTCAAAAGTTGGCAGGTATGCGCTTGCTTCTGATTGCGTCAATTAAGCACAAAGCCGTTGTCCATACATTCTTAGTTATAACATGAGTGGCAGCACTTTAATAAATAAGGCGAAAATCACTATAGAATTCAAGAAAGAAGTCGTAGCAAAGTACAGAGGTGGCTCTTGTGGGACTCTCTCGCCATCATTGCTCTTAAAAAAGTATTTAAAAGAGATACCAGTTATATTAAATGTTAATTTATCCAATTAATTTGTAATTTTTATGGATTTTACATTATTTTTTGCATGTAAAACTATATTTGTTCTCTGTAAAAAGTATTTTTTGATGTCCACAATCTTTTGCGAACAGAAGTGTTTGGACATCAAAACTTCAGATTTATTTAATTTAAATTTTAATTTATTTTCTGAAAAAGTGGAAATAAAAAACATGATCAAACTGTCACTGTACATACATGTTTCAAGCAGCATGTCACAGATTTTTGACTTCATCAACAGCCATACAAATAAAGTAACCAGTCTATATTAAAACATACCATACAGTAATAAAACATTGAGTTAAAGGGGTCATATTGTAAAAAAAAATTCTACATTTAAAACACTTCCTTGTGGTCTACATAAAATATAATGGTGGTGCTTTGGTTAAAATTTTGCATGGATTTTGTTTTACTGATCATCTTCAAGCGTCTCTTTAGGATGCAGCTTTTTGTGGGCGGTCTTATTTACGTGCCAAAGTCCTCCTCCAGGCCGAGCCCGCTTCGACTGCGTCTCGTAGCTTTTAGTGCTTCCATATGGAATCAACTGACAGATTTAAGTTAGAACTATATGCTACTTTGTATTACAAATGACAACAGCAGAGGGTGCATGTATGATGACTACTGCACTGTATGTGGACTTTGATAAAAACTACTGCACTTTGTATACTCCTGCACTTTAAATGAAGCTGCTAAAATACTGTAAGTTGACTGATTTGTAACTCACATACCCTCTATGTATTGTACTTGTGTTTTAAATTGATTATCATTATGTAATTTCAATATTGTTGTGTATTTTCAATCCTATGTAATTTTAATTGTGGGTGTTCGATGCGCCATATAAGGACTACAGATGAAATTAGCATGGTGCTAAATCTGATGCAGCCATCTTCTTAATGTAGCGGTAACTGCACATTGTCCTTCAAATAAACAAAATACAAACACACATGAGCCAGTCTGCTCCACCACAAGAGGATAGAAAAAATAGGGAATTTAGTGACAACACAGTCGGACTACAATGGCAGATTCCAGTTGTAAAACGTCACAAATTCCAAACGGCTCATTTGGAAGAAGTATGAAGGACGGCAAGCTTGTTTTGTAAATATCTTCGCAAAGCCTTCATGGTTTGATTTTACATTTTCGGGACTAATGCAGATCCCAAATACGCAGGTACCAATAGGTTATAATAATAGGACCCCTTTGATGCATAGGGAAATTACTTATTTTTACTTTTTTTTACTTGTCCGACAAGTGTAAAAATAAGTTAACTACTGTGAAACGGAGAAATAAAACTGTTATTAAAAAAAAAAATAAAGGTGACAAATTACAACAATCTTTCTCGTTTACACGTCTCACGTCTTATTGGGGCTAGTGTCGCATAAAAAGCCAAACAAACGACAAATGCAGTTTAAAGAAGGTACGCTGCCCTTTATGCAACTGTAGAGCCACAATTGTAGAGTCAAGGCTTCAATTATATTTGTTTTGAATAGTTGCAATTAGGTATAGTACCGCGATAATAATGAATCATATTCCGTACTATACCGCCTCTAAAAAGTACCAGGTACCTACCCCCCGCGCCCCCGTCGTCGTCACGTCATGTCATTGCTGGATTTATGAGCAGAGGTGTATGTTCGGCAGCGCACAATCACGGAGTACTTACAAGTAGACAGTGTGTAGACAGAAAAGGGAGAATGGACGCATTTTGGCTTAAAAACTGACAATAAAAGTGAAGCTATAGCACTGAAACGCCCTCAGGAAGAGGTGCTTTAAGACATGGCTAGCTAGCTAGCAGCTAATGTCCATCCGATGTCGGCAGTGTTTTAGCTACTTCTAAATCACTAATCCTCGCCTCTATGGCGGCAAAAAAAGTAAGTATCATCCCTGCAGGACGAGGAATAGCTAAACATGCTTCACTACACACCGTAGCTCACAGGTGTCAATAAGTAAACAAATGCCATTGGTGGATCTACACCTGACCTACACTATAATGATACCAAGTACAGGAGCGATTACGTCGATATTTTTTGGCATCACAACATCTTTTTTTGTTTTAAAAAAATTCATATTATATTTATAAACTCAGGAAATACGTCCCTGGACACATGAGGACTTTGAATATTACCAATGTATGATCCTGTAACGACTTGGTATTGGACTGATACCCAAATTTGTGGTATCATCCAAAACTAATGTAAAGCATCCAAACAACAGAAGAATAAGTGATTATTACATTTTATCAGAAGTGTAGATAGAACATGTTAAAAGAGAAAGTAAGCAGATATTAACAGTAAATGAACAAGTAGATTAATAATTAATTTTCTACCACTTGTCCTTAATAATTTTGACAAAATAATAGAATGATAAATGACAATATGTTACTGCATATGTCAGCAGACTAAATTAGGAGCCTTTGTTTGCTTACTTACTACTAAAAGACAAGTTGTCTAGTATGTTCACTATTTTATTTAAGGACAAACTTGCAATAAGAAACATATGTTTAATGTACCGCAATTTTTTTGTGGTCCCCTTTATTTAGAAAAGTACAGAAAAGTATCGAAATAATTTTGGTACCGGTACCAAAATATTGGTATCGGGACAACACTAGTTGCAATACTCCGTGATGTTCTGTAGAAGAACCTCCTTCACACCACCTCTCGTTTCTTCTGTTTTAATTTTAAAACCTCTCCTTTTTCAATTCTAAGACCCCCTCCTCATCTCTCAGCCTTTACCTCCTTTCCCCCCCCAGTTCCCCGCCCCATCCCTTGCATCCCTTGTATTGTAAACAGCTCACAAAAGCATGACAAGGTCTCTGCTCATGTTCCCCCAGCCTCCCTCTGTTCTCCCAGCTATTTGTTATTGTCTCCCCGCTATCTCACGCCTGTGTGTTTTTGCCTCCGTCGCGCTTTCTTTACTCTGTTGTTTTTCCCCCTCTCTTCCTCTTGGTAAGAAAAAGCAAAAGTTAATTAAATATGGAACGAGACGGAGCAGGCATCTCTTTAAACCATCATGTCATTAAAATGGTGTCCCAAGGAGATCGGCTTAAAAGGAGACATAGAACAATGTCGTCTCAGTCTGATATTTATGGGCCTGGTTATGTAAACATGCTCCCTTTTATTCTCTATGTATATATCATGTAATTATCACTTTTTGTAGCGCTTTCCCCGTGAGAGTTCTGCCAAGGCAAGGAGTTACTACTAGGGGAATGTCATTAGATTGGTTCAGTGCTGCTATGGGGCCACATTTCAGAAGGAAAAAAGTCTACGTTCTCATCTTGGTTCAGGCTTTTATCTATATTTGACTTCGCCATATAAAATCATCAGTGTCTTTACTCTGCTGTCTGAAACTCATGAGCAATCTTGGTCCTTTATAGGTAACAATAATAAACTTCGAACACATGAAGTACACCTAATAATGGCCATTGTTTACATTTAGACAAATCAGTACATTTTAAACGGTGCCTGTGCTTAAACAGTCACTTCAGATGGTAGAGGTGTCGTCTAAAATCTTAAGAGTTCCTGGTACAAATACAGCTTCTGCCATCCGAGTTAGTGCCGTTGTGTCCTTGGGCAAGACACACCCAGTTTTCTCCCGTGCCACCCACACTAGTGTTTTCTTTTTGCCTTGAAAAAGAGATTCTTAATCTCAATAAGATTATTTTTAATAAATCAAAGTTAAAAAACTACAACAATATAAAACAAAATCCGCAGCAAATTATCAATTTTATGGCAGCAATACAGAACATAAGAAATGTGCAAAAAAAAAACAAGACTCACTTGTGTTCTCATGTTAATTCTTAGAATTCCGGGATTTGCAAATGACTTCAAAGTGCTTTGAGTAACTTGAAGATTGAAAAGGTGTAAAAGTGAAAGGCTATTCACCATGTTGGTGGTGCAAGGGTCTCCTGCTTTAGATACATTAGAAATATTTTCTTTCTTTTATTGCACAAATGGCTGCTATTTTTCCTTTTCGGGGCAAAGTAAATATATTCTTTCAAATGTAATTGAAATATAGTTGAATAATTAATCAACTGAATTGATTTATTACAAATTAATATTAGTGCTGTCAAATAAATAAAAAAATTAGATGAAGCTTGCCCCGCCTTTCAGGTAACCCTCCCCAGTTAAAGTACCCGTATAATGGAAAAACATTTTGACTTTATATTGAGGCAATTATAATATGTCTGATTTATGACACCTAAAGACTTAAAATGTTTGCGAGTAAATAGATAGGATCAAAATAATGTAAATCTCACAGAGATTCCCGAGGGATAATGAGCATGAGCAGTTACTTGATCCGTGACGTGCATGCGGGAAACACCGTTCTATTCAACAACAACAAACCTACTACTCACAGCGTACTTTGTGAGCGACAACATATACTACTTTGGGACAAATTGTGATCCAGAACCTTATATTTTTGAGCTTGAATATTTGAAGGATGAGCAACACATTTTAGAAGCTGTGTGCCAAACAGATCTAGCTTTCGTGAAACACAGAAGCATCATGCATCAGTATTGCTAAGTGCTCAACAAGATATACGAAATTAACATAATAAAACACGTATTATACATTGTCTGATTTCACTGGGATGCCGACTGACATCTCTGTGTCTAATTTGGATGTCAAAGTTCACCAAATTTTTTAGTTTATGGCTCTACTATCCAAGTGAGTGGCATAATTTACAACCTAGAAAAACTTTCACCAGCTCAGAAGCGATGCAGCAGCATTAACTCGTTAGCGCTCCGTGATCGATGCACCACTGAAAATTGACTTGTCTGCAATATTGCTTTTATTTATAATATCGCTAATACATTGTTGCTATTCAGGTCCCCAGATGTAAATTAAGTATTGTTGGGGTTTTTTTGATGGTTATTTAGAGGGCGGAATAGAGGTGCCCCCATTGAGTCCATTTTTAGCTGAGTTTTGTTAACGTTGATTCACAATTTAGAATGCATAAAAAAAGAAAAATGTGTTCCTGTCTCACATAGAGATTGCGGATGATAAACATCACATCTCTTTCCCATTTTTGCGTATTTCCAGAATGATTGATCAACTGACTATGGGCAGAGTGTAAATTTGTGTACAAATAATGGGGTATTTTCTTAAGGAATTGAATAATCACCTGTGATTACGCATCCATCCATCCATTTTCTACCGCTTATTCCCTTTGGGGTCGCGGGGGGCGCTGGAGCCTATCTCAGCTACAATCGGGCGGAAGGCGGGGTACACCATGGACAAGTCGCCACCGATAAATCCAAATTCCAAAATGTGGTTAATTTGATTAAATAGATTAATCATTTGACAGCCCTAATAAAAGCTTTATCCTGTAAAGGGGTCATATTATGAAAAACACACTTATTGCCTGTTTGCACCTGTTTTTGTGTATTTGGGATCACCATAAGTGTCAATGATTTGAAACCATAGGGGTGTTACGGAGATATATGTAAAACAATTTTGGCTTGTTCCGTACAAGACATTTGAGATTTACCAACAATTGTGAGCGGCCCCCGCGACCCCGAAGGTTAAAAATGGATGGATGGATGGATGTGATATAGGTTAATTTGTTACGGCAGCGGATATCTCCATACATGGTAAATATTTTCCGGTTAACGCAATTGAATTTCTTGTCGTGTGTTTGTAGTCCAACAAAAACATGTCAATTTTGTCCACGGTGCGACCCAAAAACCTAAACTGCTCCGTAAAGAAGTAAAAAGTGACCGTTTAATTTATGTGATTTGCGGCAATATTCCTATAACTGTGACAAAATGTCTCTTTGTGTCATACTTGCCAACCCTCCCGGATTTTCCGGGAGACTACCAAAATTCAGCGCCTCTCCCGAAAACCTCTCGGGACAAATTTTCTCCCGAAATTCAGGCGGACCTGGAGGCCACGCCACCTCCAGGTCCTCATGGAGCAATGTTGTTGTAATATATTGAGTTGGAGGCAATAAACAGGCAAGGTGATGAAGTACGTCTCTTTACTGTAGACTTCAGAACAGACTCACACACTTGACGTCAGGTGCGCAACACCACGTAAATCGATGGCCAACCAAAAAGTAACCCCAGTACGCTATAGCCAACATTCACCAGGAGATGGCAACAGACAAAAATAGATCACTCTATTACATTCCTCCCCTTTTAGAAATGTAGAAGTTACTCAAAAGAAATAAACAACCCAACCAAAAAATGCAGCAGCTCAATTAAAAAACTGTACTTAAGCCACATTCTTTTTTTTTTTTAGTACTGAACTCTTAACCCTCATTTGTAAACAATAACATGCTTATTATACAAACAGTATTTGTACATCTTTAACACAGATTTTTATACTGTCTTAAGAGATTCTGTTTTTTTGGTGGTACTCGAAACCTTTATGGGTATCTGCGGATCACTGGTGGGGTTTTTGTTGTGGGTGATCTGGGTTCTGATGATGGCAACTCAGCAGCCCTTGAATCTGGTTCAATGATGAGACTAGTTTGTGTCTGACTCACTGATGGTCCTGGTGATGGAACTGAAACAGCACTGTCCAGTTGTACTGATGGCACATTTTCTGCAACTGGTGGAGACTATATAACTGGCAGTCTCTCCATGTTTTCTCGCCATGGTAACATGTGATCCACATGCACTGTGTGCTGTCTCTGTACCTCTTGATAGATAGATAGATTGATATATATATATATATATATATATAAGTATTTCTTATATATATATATATATATATATAAGAAAATACTTGACTTTCAGTTAATTCTAGCTATATATATATATATATATATATATATATATACTGTATATATATATATATATATATATATATATATATATGAAATACTTGACTTGGTGAATTCTAGCTGTAAATATACTCCTCCCCTCTTAACCACGCCCCCAACCACGCTCCCCCCCCCCCCCCCCCCCCCACCCCCCACCTCCCGAAATCGGAGGTCTCAAGGTTGGCAAGTATGCTTTGTGTGTCCAAACCACTTTGAAGGCAGTTGTTTTACCATCGACAACTAACAGAAGGATTATCCCTAATACTACATCAACTACTATTTATGGCAATGGAAGAGAGAATTTACCAGGAAATAGACTTTTTGTAATAATACGTTGGAAATGTAGCGCTACATGTTTTACCTAGTCTATTGTTTAAGTACAGAGATAAAAAGGCTACATATGATACTATATTCTTGCATGGATGTACGCAACCAGTTCAAATAAGGAGATTGACATTATACCAAGTAATATACTAGTGATGTTCCAATTAGTGTTTTATGCTGCCGATTCTGATACCGCTCATCCATGAGTGATGCCAATACCGATACCGTATTACCTGTAAATTTTCAATTTATTTACGTTGAGTGCTCTTGAGAGTTCACATGATCTAAACTAGTTATTTATTCTCTTCCTTTGTATGTAACATGTTTAGCCCTGTCCTACAACTATAAGGGTACTTGCTAATGATACTTAAGATACAAACCCTGTTTCCATATGTGTTGGGAAATGGTGTTAATGTAAATATAAACGGAATACAATGATTTGCAAATCATTTTCAACCCATATTCAGTTGAATATGCTACAAAGACAACATATTTGATGTTCAAACTGATAAGCTTTTTTTTTTTTGCAAATAATCATTAACTTTAGAATTTAATGCCAGCAACACGTGACAAAGAAGTTGGGAAAGGTGGCAATAAATACTGATAAAGTTGAGGAATGCTCATCAAACACTTATTTGGAACATCCCACAGGTGTGCAGGCTAATTGGGAAAACAGGTGGGTGCCATGTTTGGGTATAAAAACAGCTTCCCAAAAAATGCTCAGTCTTTCACAAGAAAGGATGGGGCGAGGTACACCCCTTTGTCCACAACTGCGTGAGCAAATAGTCAAACAGTTTAAGAACAACGTTTCTCAAAGTGCAATTGCAAGACATTTTGGGATTTCAACATCTACGTTCCATAATATCATCAAAAGGTTCAGAGAATCTGGAGAAATCACTCCACGCAAGCGGCATGGCCGGAAACCAACATTGAATGACCGTGACCTTCGATCCCTCAGACGGCACTGTATCAAAAACCGACATCAATCTCTAAAGGATATCACAACATGGGCTCAGGAACACTTCAGAAAACCACTGTCACTAAATACAGTTTGTCGCTACATCTGTAAGTGCAAGTTAAAGCTCTACTATGCAAAGCGAAAGCCATTTATCAACAACATCCAGAAACACCGCCGGCTTCTCTGGGACCGAGATCATCTAAGATGGACTCATGCAAAGTGGAAAAGTGTTCTGTGGTCTGACGAGTCCACATTTCAAATTGTTTTTGGAAATATTCAACATCGTGGTATGGGGGTGCATTAGTGCCCAAGGCATGGGTAACTTACACATCTGTGAAGGCACCATTAATGCTGAAAGGTACATACAGGTTTTGGAACAACATATGCTGCCATCTAAGCGCCGTCTTTTTCATGGACGCCCCTGCTTATATCAGCAAGACAATGCACATTCAGCACATGTGACAACAGCGTGGCTTCGTTAAAAAAAGAGTGCGGGTACTTTCCTGGTTCTCCTGCAGTCCAGACCTGTCTCCCATCAAAAATGTGTGGCGCATTATGAAGCGTAAAATACGACAGCAGAGACCCTGGACTGTTAGTGAAGTGAATTACATTTATATAGCGCTTTTTCTCAAGTGACTCAAAGTGCTTTACATAGTGAAACCCAATATCTAAGTTACATTTAAACCAGTGTGGGTGGCACTGGGAGCAGGTGGGTAAAGTGTCTTGCCCAATGACACAACGGCAGTGACTAGGATGGCGGAAGCGGGGATCGAACCTGCAACCCTCAAGTTGCTGGCACGGCCGCTCTACCAACCTAGCTATACCGCCCTGTTGAACGACTGAAGCTCTACATAAAACAAGAATGGGAAAGAATTCCACTTTCAAAGCTTCAACAATTAGTTTCCTCAGTTCCCAATCGTTTGAGTGTTGTTAAAAGAAAAGGTGATGTAACACAGTGGTGAACATGCCCTTTCCCAACTACTTTGGCATGTGTTGCAGCCATGAAATTCTAAATTAATTATTATTTGCAAAAAAAAATAAAGTTTATGAGTTTGAACATCAAATATCTTGTCTTTGTAGTGCATTCAATTGAATATGGGTTGAAAAGGATTTGCAAATCATTGTATTCCGTTTATATTTACATCTAACACAATTTCCCAACTCATATGGAAACAGGGTTTGTACAAAGAATTGCAGTTAATTTTCCGTAATGGAAGTAATTATTATTTACTTATGGGTGCGGCTTCACACTGTGTATGGAGACGCAAGCTACTTGTCAGCCGGAGGACTAAAAATAAAAAGCCAGAGGAGATTGGCCTTTGTCATCCGCAATAAAGTGCATTAATCGGCATTGGCGATTGCACACTGTACTATTTCACAAAAATCAGTATATACTGATCAGTGGTTGATCGATGAGCACATCTCTATTGTATACTTATAACTTTTTGGCACTGAAAGGCGCTGAGAAGCTCCAGATCAGACACTGGCTCGTACACCTACGGTCCGATGCTAAAATCTTCAGCTGTTGCCATTTATAATAAAAAAAAAATAAAATTTTGATATTCTTCGGTACCTCGCGAGAAGCGTCCCTTGTAAACTAGCGGAGGCTGGAGGGGGCGAGGCGTAAAAGGGTTCATTTGCATCTAAAAAGACAGCCTCCAAAACGACATGTTTTCATGAGACAGTCAGAAAGTAGCTAGAAAATGGGTCTGTGAAGCAAAATTTTGACGAAAGCACCACCATGGTTACCAGGTAATTAGACCACAAGGACGTGTGTAAATGTAGATTTGAATTATAATATGACCCCTTTAAACAAGAACGTTCCATTTAGATTGACACGTCACAGAGGTATTTATTTATAATTGGCTAACAGTTTTATCCTGCGTGTATCCAATCCCCAAAAGCTGATCCTCTTAGGAGGCCAAGACTGGCGATTTAGAAGGTCTGGGTGCTGCCAGCTAATGAAAGAGGAGCCCCCGAGTTTGTTTTTAAGTGAAGCCACTTGCAGTGGTGATGCAGATGCAAGTAGACCTAATAAAAACTATGAGAAATGAATGGGCATCTACGTGCATTGTCTCCTTTATATTGTTCTATTGTAGTCATAGTGCAAGGTCAAAAGATCTCCAAGTAATCTAACTACTTAAGCGACAGTAGAAGGTCTGCCATTACCGCTTTACCCACCAGAGGCAGATCCGGCTCTCCAGCACCGCAAAGCTGCCATATTGCTATCCGGCCTGACCCGCACACAGGCGGCACAAACCTGAGCCGAGATGCGAGCATCGACGGCCATAACCACTGAAGAATTGCTTTTAATCAACGTCTGAAATGAGGGTGACTTGAAGCGTCGCCCCATGCTGATTAAATGTAATTGTTTAATTGCCAAGTGCTGGGAACCCATCCTAAGAGGATTCCGACGGAATTATTTAATCTCTAGTCAGGAAGTACACCACAGGAACAAAAGCAGAGAGAAAGAGGACAAAAATCAAGCAGAAATAGTCTTGTTTTTATTTTTGGATACTCATGAAATATGAAAGGCGGTTTGCATTAAGCGAACGCCACACACTACTGTACCTAAGTGATGCTCCCACCTCAAAAAGAGGTCTGACGTGCAGCCCTGTGTGAGTGTTTCAGTCTGTTTGCTTTAGTGCAACATACCACAACACGTCGGTCATGGCCTTGTTGTGTGCAACGCTCGAAGCATGTTGTGTCCTGCTGAACATCACAAACACGTTTTATTGTTAGGCACACTTTGAAGGCCAGTAGTGTTTACGATATTAGACGATGGTTTCAGCATTAGATCATTTTAACAAATAGGAAGAGTGAGCTTTCCCAAACTCACATTTATGGGGCTGGTCCGAGTAAAATTATATGTTTATTGATCATAAAGCCAGAACACGATTTCTTGGAACAAGGCTCTTTAATTCATGTTTATATTAAATTGTTATTTAATTATGTGCAGGTGTATGTCAAATGTTATGGTGTATCAAAGGGATATTAAACTGCACTAGTCTAAATAGGTCTATTTTATTGACCCAGATCCATATTAGTGCTGCGACTATTTTTATAGTCAAATAATCATCGACTATCTTAACGATTAGTCGAGTATAATTGATTTTAGTCAACGGCTCTAATTTAGCGATCGGTTTTTAAATTCAGCTTTAGATAATTATAGGAATGTGCAAATGAACAATAAAGACAACAAAGATGACTACTTCATTCAACTGTAACTGTGCTGCTCATTAGGCGGCTATAGAAGTCATTTGTGTCTTTGATGTGTGTAGGGTGAAATGTTCCCATACTTTCCATGTTTTCACTCGCGGTGTTGATGCAAGTGGCTGCAGCTATTTTGCTTTTCCCGTTGTTGTTTTAACGCTGACATTCACATGTTAGTTTCTGTCCATAAAAAGTCAAGCTTCAACGCCAGCGACTTTTATCGACAAAGGAATTGTAGGTGACACATTTTTTCTCATATTTTATTGACTACGAATCATACTTCTATAGAAGTACGCACTCTGGATCCAGATTCGGCACGTAGTCCGTCAGTTATTGATCCTTGGTGTATTGTATTGTACCGAATATAAGACGACCCTAAATGTATGGCCACCCCTCTTTTCTAAGACCAGTTTATACACAAGAATGTATGTTTTTTTATGAATCATATTTTAAGTATCACATGTTCAATCATGAAAAAGAGCATTGTATCCTTAATCCATGCACAATTGATGAACTCTATTTAAAAATGAACCTCACAACACTGCAGTTAGCGCAACCTGAGACACTTTTTTTGTGTCATAGGAAGAAAAGCTCTGACTCACTTGAGAAGAAGTGGTTTGGTGCCACCTCTTGGTTTGCATGTATGTATAAACCTCCACACCATAAAAATATTTTTCAAACTTTTTGCCAATGAAAAACACTGTCTTATATTACACAGTACCTGGGTCAGTACAGTCATTTAATAAAGTATATATTCCAAGGGGTTATCTAGACTCTCTTCTAATACAGCTCTATAAACTTGTACACATGTGCTCGCCATTAGGGATCTTACCTTTCAGATACAAACATCCAAATCTCCAAACAAAGTCATCAACACACACTGTGTTAATTTGGACAAAAAATCTACTACAGGCACGCTTGCAGACATGCATGATTACCGGATTACCACATTACATCTGTGTTTTCCTCCACGTTCTGATATGATCCCTGCAACGGTTCCCAAACGCAGCCTAGTGTTGTGGCGCACACATGCCATGCCATGACATTTCAATCTATCATCAAAATCAATAGCAGCTCTCCTGCTGATATTACTGTACACAGTGCAAGCGCCCCTCACCATCACGTAGTTACACACGCACAGGGAATAAACCCCAGCTCTCCATTCTGCTGGTAAATGCAGGACTGTCATCTCGACGGAAAAGGGCCTAAAACTCAACCCCACATAGTCAGAAGTGTGGGTCGGTGCACACCCCCAAGACTGGGAAAGGGGGTTGGGGTCCATGCAGCTGTGCCTGTCCTCCACGCACCTGACCGTGAGCCCAGATGTCCTCACAGGCAGCAGCGACATTTAGAACAATGGGAGTCCCCCGTGGGACCCTGGCACCTGCACAACCCCCCTATCTAACATTATGGCGTAATTACCACTCCAATGAGTTGAACAAAACTCCTGGAATTCATCAAACCAAATGATGATTAACCTGCAGTCTGGAGGTAAAAAAAATCAACAAAAGCATTTACAACTCATAATGTTGTTTGTAGTGCAGAACAGAGTTCAAGTCATTTATTTTAATTCATGCATAATGGGCTACATTTGTCACAAAAAGAAACATATTTTCTCAATAGTCAAACATTTTTCTTTAAAATTATATTGCTTTTTACAAGCGTGAAAACACTTAAAAGTCCATAACAGTATTTATGAGTTCTACATGTAAAAAAAACACGATAGCAAAAGCACATGTACAATCTTCTCTCTTTTTTCCCCCCAAGAATTATTAGGTTATATTTCTCTGCCTGGAGCTAAAATCACTCACAAAGTTGGTGCAGAGACTTCAGTGCTTTGCATTTAAGTGTTAATTCAAACACACACTCTCACTGCAGTCAGAGCAATTTGGGTCAATGAGGAAACTTTGAAGTTGTGGCACTTTGCACACAGCAGAAGCCTCGAAGATGAATGGTGACATCTAGTGGCACAGGTCCAAACACACACCCTGATATCACAGTTAAGTGGTACAGTACAGCAGTTGTAAACATGTTTTGATCTTTTTATGCAGTTTACCATTAGAATTTGTTTATTTTACACTATATAACAGTTCTGCATTGCATTAATCAGTCATGTTTTATATTGTTTTATTCAGTCACTTTGTATTGTGTAATATATAGTCCTTTATAGGATGACAAAAAAAATAATACATTTTAGGATGATGATAGTATCATTTACGGTATGTTTTTTTGATTAACATCCCAGTGAAATGACAGACATTTATAACCAAAAAAATCTACATTGTGTTTGGGACAAAACATTTTAGGCATTTATTGTGTGTGAAAGCATCATTATGAAAAGCATTATTTTGAATGGCAATATATGATGACTTTCACACAATAGTATGTGAGCATTATGTTAGATCATAGTTAATACGCCACAGTTTTGGGGGGAATATCTGGTGGTCACTGGTCAGCTCGAAGGACAGCTAAAGGGGGGGTTGTCGAACTACGCAGTTTTGGGCATAGAATCTTAGCAAAGGCCCTCCGAAAGCTGCTGTGACACAGTGGGTAAAGGAAAGGGTTAATGGCAGAGTTGAGCCACAGGAGCCAGAAGGTGACCTCATACCAGTGATGCGGGATGCATCGCCCTCTGCAGGCAGCACGGATGATCATCAGTAGGGTGTACGGTGCCCAGCAGATGCCAAACACACACACAATGATGGCCAGAGACTTTGCAATTTTCTTATCTCTGGACAGACGGTTTGGCTGGGCTGCCCTGCTGCTCGATGGATCCAGTTTGCCCAAATTGGGAGAGGAAGTCGGGGAGTGGACAGCGCCCCTCGCGGCCAGCTTCGCCCCCAATCCCCAGGTGTGGGACAAGGGGATACCTTCCCCCTGAGTGGACACAGTTTCAGCCAGCTGAAGGTTAAGATGAGCCTCTCGACAGCGGAGCCTCCTCCGGCGTATGTTAATATAAATGCTGAGGTTGAAGAAAGCCACCGAGATAAAAGGGGAAAAAAACTCCAGCATCGAGGCGCACAGCAGGAAGTACCAGGAATGATAGAACTCTGCAAAGCACTCGTCCTCTGGCACCCAACTTCGGCCCACCACTACCTCCCACAGGATGATGGCTGGGCTGTAGAGGACAAAGGCCAGGACCCACACAGCAGTCATCTTGATGATGGCTGGATGAGACACTCTCTGTCTGGCCCGGTAACTCACCTGCAGTAAATAAGAGCAGAGGTCAGTCTACAACTGCTGCTACATTTTGCCGTTGTTGTAGATATGAATTACCTCTTTCATTGTTTGAAAGACTTTGAAATTATGCCATTAGTAAGAAACATATATTTTTGGGATGATCAGCACAACGTGGTATGTCTATTGCACTCATTCGAAATCTTCACTGCCTGTGCTGCTTATTTACCTGGTCAGCCTACTCGAGGTGCTGATAATCAGTTGCCTGATTGAACGCTCAAGCAAGGCTGCCCCCAAAGTGGATCGATGAAGAATATTGGGAGAATGCAATGCTGATTGATGCACTGAGAGAGTAGCACCCTTTGGTGGGGTTATTTTTGAAGCTGTTGGGAACTTGGGCAGCATCTCCATCATGGAAGGCAATCTCAATGCTGAGTGTGAAATTTGATTCTGAAGCTGGCGGCAATCCCATAACTCCACAATTTTGGACTGAACTCAATCTAAGATGACAACACTGGCATAGCATGTGGCTCCCCACAGCCATGTTTATCAGAGACTATACCAGCACACATTTGCAATAGAAATAATGTAGTGGCAGAGTCCTGACTTTACCCTAACTGATCACTTTGGGATAATCTTGACTGCGCTTTTTGTGCTCTGTCTGTCCGACAACACCATGTTTGTTGTGATTTGCAACAACTCCTGGTTAAAGGTTCAGTTTGCACCGGGTTCCAAATTACAATTTTTAAACCAACAAAATATAAGAACACCACTAACGACTATCATGTTACAGATAGTGGTTCAAGACAACAACTAATGGATAAATATTAACAAATAACAAAGATAATAAAAAAAAAACAACCAACAAATATATATTTTGTGACAATTGGAAAATTAACTTTTTAAGAAATGCCCTTTCCCCCCAAATGAAAAGATTACGTGCATGTCCGTCACGCATGCTCATTCACAGGAGAGAACTAAAACAATTTAAAACAAATGCTATGGTTGCTTTGTTCCTGTTGGACCAGTGAGTAAGATTATATGGTTTTGTAACGCGGCCTTGTCCTATGCTCCATGCTTATGGTTTAACCAGAAAGATGTCGAGATATAATGATTGTGTCTTGTTCAAAAGCAAGTGCCCTGTAGGCAGCCACCAAACCGCTGCAAACATCAAGCTTAGTGCCATCCCACAGCAGTGTTTAACCAGGATGTTATGGCTGTGTATGGTTCATACATTATTCTTTCCTACTTGTTGCTGATGTCGAATCCACAAATCTAGACAACAGTCTGTAGTAACAGCAGAATAAGTACTGATTTCTACAACTCTTATTTTGTTGTGATAGAGTGATTGGAGCACATACTTGTTGGTCACAAAAAATATTCATGAAGTCTGGTTCTTTTATGAATTTATTATGAGTCCACTGAAAATGTGACCAAATCTGCTGGGTCAAAAGTATACATACAGCAAAGTTAATATTTGGTTACATGTCCCTTGGCAAGTTTAACTGCAATAAGGCGCTTTTGGTAGCCATCCACAAGCTTCTGGCAAGATTCTGGCTGAATATTTGACCACTCCTCTTGACAAAATTGGTGCAGTTCAGCTAAATTTGTTGGTTTTCTGACATGGACTTGTTTCTTCAGCATTGTCCACATGTTCTCAATGGGGTTTAAGTCAGGACTTTGAGAAGGCCATTCTAAAACCTTAATTCTAGCCTGATTTAGCCATTCCTTTACCACTTTTGACGTGTGTTAGGGGTCATTGTTCTGTTGGAACACCCAACTGCGCCCAAGACCCAACCTCCAGGCTGATGATTTTAGGTTGTCCTGAGGAATTTGGAGGTAATCCTCCTTTTTCATAGTCCCACGTACTCTCTGTAAAGCACCAGTTCCATTGGCAGCAAAACAGGCCCAGAGCATAATACTAACAACACCATGCTTGACGGTATGGATGGTGTTCCTGGGATTAAAGGCCTCACCTTTTCTCCTCCAAACATATTGCTGGGTATTGTGGCCAAACAGCTCAATTTTTGTTTCATCTGACCACAGAACTTTCCTCCAGAAGGTCTTATCTTTGTCCATGTGATCAGCAGCAAACTTTAGACGAGCCTTAAGGTGTCGCTTCTGGAGCAAGGGCTTTCTTCTTGCATGGTAGCCTCTCAGTTCATGGAGATGCAAAACACTCTTGACTCTGGACACTGACACATGTGTTCCAGCAGCTTCCAATTCATTGCAGACCTGCTTTTTGGTCAACCTGACCAATTTTCTCTCAACAGCAGGTGATAGCTTGCATTTTATTCCTGATCGTGGCAGTGACAAAACTGTGCCATGCACTTTATACTTACGAACAATTGTCTACACAGTTGCTCTTGGGACCTTAAGCTGCTTTGAAATGGCTCCAAGTGACTTTCCTGACTTTTTCAAGTCAATGATTCGTTTTTTCAGATCTGTGCTGAGTTCCTTTGACTTTCCCATTGTCGCGTAACGGAGTCTAATGACTGCATCACATGAGCCCTATTTAAATGGGCTCAGAGAAGTCAACAGGTGTCATCATTCATAATCACTCACATGAAGTTAAGAGGCCATGCCATGAAGCTAATTTGATTTGATTGTAACTTTTCTACATCACCAAAATTGATAATGTATGTTGCTGTATGTATACTTTTGACCCAGCAGATTTGGTCACATTTTCAGTAGACCCATAATAAATTCATAAAAGAACCAAACTTCATGAATGTTTTTTGTGACAAACAAGTATGTGCTCCAATCACTCTATCACAAAAAAATAAGAGTTGTAGAAATGATTGGAAACTCAAGACAGCCATGACATTATGTCCTTCACAAGTGTATGTAAACTTTTGACCACGACTGTATACATACATATAAAGATAGTAGATTTTACAAAGAAAATGTCACATAGAGGTTGTAAATTATCCACGTAAATGACAGAATGAAACTTGAAAAAATCTCTGACAGTGGTTATATTTCAAAATTGATAATTTGCTTATTTTGCTGTCACTCAAAAAGGTATTCAACCTAGGGCTGGGCGGTTTTGTCTCTGTGCGATATAGAAAATGACTATATCGTGATATTCGAGTATACGTTCTCAGGCAGTTGCTTTTAGCTGCGGGGCATTACACTGCATGCGTTTCTCACTCTTTCCTGTCTCTCCTTCTCACAGAGACTTAAAACAAGCGCACCTTCTTACATACGTCACATACTGTCACGTGAGCAACGTCACACGCTCCCGCGGAACAGACAGGTAGCGACATGGTAACGTTAGCTGTGATGCTAACAGCTAACGGTGTGGTTTGAGTGGTAATACGAGAGAAAAAAGGTGTGAATCTAGTAACAAATGGAGGAATAATTAATTCCCAAGAAAAACAGCACGGGGTCCATCGTCTGACGGTGGTTTGGCTTCAAGCGGGAATATGTCTTTACATGTCAACATCTCCGTTCGGTGCCACACCAACTAAATGCTGAAGCAACTGTTTCCACATCAACACCGTAGGACATATACTGTTTGATATGCAGCTCATTTTTATGTGACACTTATTGAAATATCTTGTGTGTCATCATGCACAAAAGTGCGCTTTATTTGTTTTAAACTATTGTAGTGGCGTTCTGTAAAGTGCACTTTAATTTAGTGTTGTTTTGAAATGTCATCTTAGTGACATCATTCACAAAAGTGCACTTATAGCTTGTTTTAAAATGTCTCTGACAGTCTTGCACTTTCTGTTTTGGAAATGACAGGAATGTTTGTGCCACTGCTTAATAACTGTTTAATAAATACAGTTTTGCTAAATTGACTTAGTTGTGATTTCCCTCTCTGCATGAAAGTTTAAAAGTAGCATATATTAATGCAGTATGAACAAGAATGTTTTAATGTAGACACATAGAATCATCATACTGCTGTGATTATATGTATCAAGTGTTCATTCAAGGCTAAGGCAAAATATCGAGATATATATCGTGTATCGCGATATGGCCTAAAAATATCGAGATATTAAAAAAAGGCCATATCGCCCAGCCCTAATTCAACCTCAGGCAGGTCATTCAATCATTATGTTGAAGCTCAGCATCCAGGCCAGCAGAGGCCAAGCCCACTTTCTATTCTTTTCCATAGACGCCAAGTATCCGATGGGTGGTACAAAGCTGAGAATTTATCCAATGACTGTGTAGTTTAGCTGCAGTGGAACGACCCACTTTATGTTCCCCCATTGAAGTCAAAGTCAGCTTCAACACTGTTTAATGCAATGTGACACCACTACGATGAATGAGAAGAAAGTTGTGTCAGCTGTCGAGAAAGGAGGTAAATCAGAACAAAAGTAGAATGCATTCTAGCGCGCATTTAGTGAATTCATTAACACAAAAGTACATATTTGACCACTTATCTTTTGACATTTTTAGCACTCTTTGAGCAATCGCCACTGATAAACTGTCAAATATGAATCAAACTCTTCCCTTGTAGCAATGTGCTAACCCGTGTCCCCACCCTCTGCATCTAATTTGACTTCCATCTTTTCCTTTCAAAGACTTCTGTTGTGTCACCACTGACAACCATTTGTCTGTCAGTGTTCAGAGGGAAAGGCTTTTAAGAAAAATGCTGTTTGGCCCGCCAGTTCTCTCCTTCTGCCACGATTGATCTTGATGTTGGCAGGACGATGGCGGCGCCAAGAGGAGGACGTCAATGATCAAAGCTGGCTAATTAAAGAAGAACCTCTCGCACTGTTTTTCTGGTGTTATTTGTATTCATCGCTCTGATGTAAAGTGTTTGCTTGTGAAAGGAGAACGCTGTCTTTGTCTACCACGCCGACCCCTCATCCCACTTTTAGGTTGGCAACACATGTGCAGGATGAGCGTTTCAATGGAGATGTGGAGAGTTTTAGAAAGAACATTTAGCACAGTGTTTGTTTTTCTGTTTTCCAAAGCCAATTTTGTTCTACGTCACTGGGCAAAGAGCATCAGTAGTAGGTAGCACAGGGCTTAACTGGGTCAGCCATGATTAACCTGTGCAGATGGGCACATGTGGGAGAATGTGACGGTACTGACACCCTAACCAGTGACCTGACACACTTACTAGTTAGGAACGAAGCCACAAGTCGTCAACAGTGGGAATCTGCCTGCCAACAAAGCCATATATTGAATGCAGTCAAACCTAAAGGGTGATCATAACCATTTATGATTTGTTTACTTTAAAACACCCACAAAAAAATCGTATAGACTAAGGGCCTGATTTACTTGAATCGAAATACCACAAGCTGGACATTGTGTATAAAAAAAATAAAAGAACGTGGACCATGAGTGGGCTTGTTGCATGTGATCTACTAACACTGCGTGTGCATTTGAAGAGTGGTGCAGACCGCCTTATCTAAAAGATTTTGCTTGCATACGGGGCTTTTACTACAGGGACAATCGCATTTATAGTACATTCATGTTATCATGCGATGTGTTTAACCGACGGCACATGTATAATCTGTAACACCTTTTTGGAATTGCAATCTAGACAACAGAAAAATATGCACACTGACAATTCTGTGCGCGAGGCTATGGATTGCATCGCCAGCGCATTTGTGCGTCTGTAATATCTCCAAGGCAAGAAAATGAACACAATGAAAGGCGTATTTTCATTATGGATATATATTATAGTAATATATTTCCTAAAGGAAAACAAATAAATTACATTTAAAAAATGCCAGCAGACACCAAAACACATCAAATTAATTTTGTTTTAATCAGCCCCTAAAGTCATCCAGCAGCTATAAAATTATAAAAGGAAATTGCTGAAAAGACAATATGTTGACACGCACATGTAGTGCCTCGTCTGTCCATCGTCTGTCTGTGTGTGAAACTGTTTGCATGTCCCTCTAACAGGTGCTAAATAAGAGGCTAAATAGTGCTCGCAAAACAGTGATGAGTGTTGATAAATCACATTGTGCGTGCTAAATAATTATATTTGCATTTTCTCGTCCAAATATTGTGGGAGTTAGATGATTTTTATTAAGGAACACAGACGCAAAATGGATGGCACGCCATATTGTGCCTATTTAACAGACGCAATCTACTTTGCACATGTTTAGTGGATCAGCTTTGCGTGTGCTATCAGGTTTGCGCGTGTTTTAGTACACGCAAACCTTTAGTAGATCAGGCCCTAAATATATCTTATTGTGTGTCTGTCTGTTACCATCTTAAAGGATCCTATTATACATTACCAAATGTTTTTACCTGTTGCTGTGTAAATTGGATCCACATAAGTCCCGAAAATGTAGAATCAAATCATGGAGGAATAGTGGAGATATTCATAAAACAATCTTGTCTACTTCCAAACTTGCTCCAAACGAGCCATTTGGAATTTGAGACTTTAGAGACGTACTTTGCCTTAGTAACGTCAGCGGATATCCCCATATATGTTAGAGGTCAGGTTCAGGTTCAGTTGTAGTCAGAAGCTGTAGTCATTAAGGTTCTTCTTTTACTTACTTTCTTGCTGTGCATATATGTAATACGTTAGCAGCCAAGAGGTGCTTTTGTAATCTGCTTTGAAAATGTTTTACTCTAATTTTTATATCAAATAATATATTGCAAGAATTGGTTTGAATCATGAATCATGTTGAATCAGGAATCTAATTGTCGCCCAAGAATCGAATCGAATCGTGAGTTATTGTAAGATTACCATCCCAATAACTTTGTGATTATGAACATGGTAAAGCAGACCTACGGCCCATTAAGATTTTCAATCCATCCCGCCGGATGTTCTACATAATTGTTTTAGATCTTTAACATCAAAACTAGCCGCCATTATGATGTGCAGTGCTATTTTTAAATGACCGTAAGTCTTGAACTATAGAAAGTATTTCAATGGTTGAAATCTGTGCTTTTGAGTGTTATAGGAGTTATTACGGTAATCTATGTCACAGCAGCTCAGAAGAGGAACAAAGCAGAGTGGACAGAGTTTGTTTTCAGAGCAGCCAGCCCAAAACGCATATGTCAGGAACAGATGCGAAAGCAAATTTGTATAACAAATATCTGCATTAAAGTGATAATATATCATATTGTAGGTGTTTATTACACTTTGCATTCATATTTTGCTGTTTGTTAAAATGTTTTTGTGTTTTGCTTGATTGTAAAAAATGTCTATCGAGGAGCTGGTCTGAGAAGTAAAAGAGGAGCGATGGTCAAATGTTGATATTCAGTGTTTTATTGTTCATAGTTAATATTGTAAATCCCACTTTCTTTATTTTCTTGTACATTTTGGGTGTCCCATTCAGTAAAAAACTGCAAAATTATAACCCGTTTTTTGAGGTGGTCTGTCATAACTTTTGTAGAATTCCATCGGACATTGTGACTTTTGGTATTAGTGTTCCTGGAAAAAAAGGGACCCCAACACACATACTGTACAGCAGATTTTTACAGATAAATGTGTACATATAATTTATACACACATACACATTGGCCCCCCAGACACATTTTTTTCTCTCAATGTGGCCCCCGAGTCAAAATATTTGCCCAGATTACAGCGTGTACCTGGGAGGTGAGAATCTTCACTCTTTAGCCATATTGTGCTGAGGAGCCAGGGCGGTGTTTAACAGTTGTCATTACACTTCACTGTTACCTTGATAGCGTCAAAAAAAATGCTAAAAGTAAAACATAGATTAATGGAACATTTAGGTTGTTTTTCAAAATGTTTACATCCATAAGGGCATTTCATTATAGAGGTATTACTGTATGTCTATTTTTTCATGCAGATGTAAATCCAATTAATTCTGTTGCTTTTTGCCTTTGTGTATGACATATTAATATTCTATTTCTCCCAAAGGTCACCGCCAACTGAAGTACCACTAAAGGGGAAATAAAGGGAGGAGTTCAGCACTCACTGCGCTGGTGACTGACAGGAAGCGGTCATAGCTGATGAGGACGATGCTGAAGACTGATGCGGAGCAAAGCAGGTAGTCCATTACCAGCCACAGCTTACACAGTCCTCTGCCCAGTGTCCACCTTCCAGTCAGGATGTAGGGGATGTATACCGGGATGCAGAATGCTCCTGAATGCAGGAGTGCTTTTTTGTTAGAACAGGCGGTTAACATGTGTGCAAAAGTAACACAATACTTATGTTTGGATAAAGGTAATTCCAGGTACAGCACTAATGAGATCCTTTACCAACTGTTGCAAAATGTGTGCCTTTTGCATTAAAAAATATTGTATTAAAATGTATTGAGATTGAATGAGTCCTAAACAAAACAAAACAGATTAATTGAATAACCTGTTTGACCATGTTAATCAAACTTCAAATCAAAACTGTTAGAATGTATATATTTTACTGTTTTAACTACTCAGTCAGGAATTTAAAAAATGACATTAATTTTGTAATATATCGTACACACTATTTGTTGACACCATATAAATGTTTACTTACCGACAAGAAAGTCCGATATTGCCAAATTTAGGAAGTAGTAATTACATTGTCTCCTCAGACTCTTGTCCACTTTAAAGGCAAACATGACCAGCGCGTTCCCCAAAACTGTCACCACCACCAAAGTCACCATCATCACCATTAGAAGGACAAAAACCGGTCCCGAGAACACCACGCTGCTTTGTAGTCTGGCCGGGCTGTCGTCAAGGTGATGCCCGCTGAAATTGGCCTCAGTGTGCTCCTCCATGTGGTCCACGCTGGAGTGATGCTCGTTGTTCCGTCCTCACTACTGATGAGACGGGTGAGGCAGCAACAGGTGCTGGATGCTGTATCCACACATCCCTAGAAGAACCTCTAAGTCCGTCCCAACTGAGACACACTCATGTAGCAAAATAGGATTTACCTTGCTTTTTTTTGTCCGGATGGGCTCATCAAGTGCAGCGAGCGTGAGTTGCAACCTCACCCTATGTGGGCTGCCAGAGAAGAGTTAACTAGGCTCCCAGCTCATACCACCAGGCGTTTCAGTTAGGGAGCATCAACAAATTACTCTGACAGAAAAAGTATACTGTTTCAAATAACTGAGTTGTCTTTTCAACTTTTACAGTTGCCACTTGAAAGAAATTGTAGTATTTTTATGTTGTGCATTTTATATTTGATTTTATTTATTCAGATGAAGCAAATTTCACACATGTCTTTGGACAGACATTATCAGGGACTCCCTACTGCAATTTTCATGTCTTAATGCCATTGATTGATTGATTGATTGAGACTTTTATTAGCAGGTTGCACAGTGAAGTACATATTCCGTACAATTGACCACTAAATGGTAACACCCGAATAAGTTTTTCAACTTGTTTAAGTCGGGGTCCACTTAAATTGATTCATGATACAGATTTATACTATCAGATATATACTATCATCACATTATTTACAATCCGGGGTGTGGGATGTGGAGGGGGGGAGGGGGGGTTAGGTTGGGTTGTTATCATCACTTCAGTCATCAACAATTGAGAACAGAGAAATGGACATTGAAACAGTGTAGGTCTGACTTGGTACAATATGTACAGCAAGTAGTGGACATAGAGAGAGAGAGATCAGAAAGCATAAGAAAAAGTATCTACATTTGATTATTTACATTTGATTATTAACAATCCGGGGAGGGTGTTAGTTTAGGGCTGAAGTTGCCTGGAGGTGTACTTTTATTGCGGTTTTGAAGGAGGATAGAGATGCTCTTTCTTTTACACCTGTTGGGAGCGCATTCCACATTGATGTGGCATAGAAAGAGAATGAGTTAAGACCTTTGTTAGATATGAATCTGGGTTTAACGTGGTTAGTGGAGCTCCCCCTGGTGTTGTGGTTATGGCGGTCATATACGTTAAGGAAGTAGTTTGACATGTACTTCGGTATCAGGGAGGTGTAGCGGATTTTATAGACTAGGCTCAGTGCAAGTTGTTTTACTCTGTCCTCCACCCTGAGCCAGCCCACTTTGGAGAAGTGGGTAGGAGTGAGGTGGGATCTGGGGTGGAGGTCTAGAAGTAATCTGACTAGCTTGTTCTGGGATGTTTGGAGTTTAGATTTGAGGGTTTTGGAGGTGCTAGGGTACCAGGAGGTGCATGCGTAATCGAAAAAGGGTTGAACGAGAGTTCCCGCTAGAATCCTCATGGTGCTTTTGTTGACCAGAGAGGAGATTCTATCGAGAAATCTTGTTCGTTGGTTGACCTTTTTGATTACCTTGGTTGCCATTTTATCACAGGAAAGATTAGCCTCTAGAATGGAACCTAGTAGGTCGGTGACCTCATCTTTCCTGGTGATAACAATGTCACCCACTTTTATAGTGAAGTCATTGACTTTCTTAAGGTTGATGTGGGACCCAAACAGGATGGATTCCGTTTTACCCAAGTGTATGGATAGCTTGTTGTCAGCGAGCCAGGTGCAAGTTCTACTGTGCATGGTTTATTTGTTTTTATAATAGTAAAAAATAAAATAAGAAAATAAATCACTTCTAACATTTTTCGTTCATTATTTGAGCATGCTGATTCATTTGTGAAGTTATTTTGAATTATTTTGCTGGCCCTTGATATATTTAACAACAGGAATGATTTTACTGCTTGGGCCTGTTTTATTTACAGTAGATAACATGAAACTTATCCTGATTTATTAAGTAACTATGTACTTAATGGTACTTGCACTACAACCGTAGTGTGTGTGCATGTTCTAAAAAATAAGCACATTTTACAGTCACTTTTGGTGTTATAACAGGGATAATGTTAGCGTGGGCACAGCCGAAACCAAAAAAAAAACATCTACAACTTACTGCAACATGTTTACTGTAGTTGGGTGTAATAGTAGTAGTAGTTTATTTAGAACATGCTAACAAAGTTACATCAAAATCAAATTTTTTTACAATTCACAGTTCAACATGTCTGTAAGGGAGTAGGAAAAAGCTAAGATTATTTAATCATACCCTTTCTTCATATCACATCACAGCAATCATTAGTATGTTTGTTTACTTCCTGTGCTCAAAATGCACTGCACTAAGAAAAAGGCTAGAGACATGAGGCCCCCACTGTAACCCCCAAAAAAAGCCAAAATGCAGCATGACCTCAGAGGAGGAACCCAACCCGGCACTTCCTAACACCCAAGTCCTGTTTCCAATGCTCCAGCACCCCCGTGAAGAACCGAGCAATAAACTGGCAAGGGTGTGATACATAGGTGGACCAAGGATCTGCCGGTTCAGTCAGAATGGTTAGCCTAACAATTATTTTCCTCACTCCATCTTGGCATGACAACACCCATCACTGACCATTGGCACTGTGACCTTTTAAGGCTCCGGTCATGGAAGGGAAGCGATGAATATAGGATTTATTGTTGTCAGAACATTGTTCAGTTGTAGGTGGAAAGTTTGAGATAATACCCTCATGCTCATGAAGAAGCGACAAATAATAGTACAGTAGTGTGTTGATTTCTGCCTTAATCAATAATACATTATTCCTCCTCACACGTTGTAAACACTATGTGCTTGTACAGTTTTTTGAACAGCCACATGTTAGTATACTCTGAGCTATTTGCTCAGTCTCTTCCATCATTTGATTCCACATATTGATGTACTAAAGATATTCAGTGTTATACTCTGTTTGTGTTGTGTTGTGTTTGCTCGGTTCTCGTATCATCTTTTAACCTGCCCATTGTACAGCACTTTGGCTACCCCTGTGGTAAATTTTAAATGTGCTTTATAAATAAAGTTGATTTGATTTGATTTGATACGTGCAAGTTGTGCATACAAGTGCTTTAGGTTTAGCATTTCCCTAAGTTTATACTTTTCCTCTCTCAAGGGTTACTATGTTCTCCATAACCAACATTGTGGATTATTCTAACTGACCTTTTTTGTAATACAGTAAGTGAGTAAAGCGTATTCTATAGTTATATCCCCATATTTCTACACAATAATTTATAGAGTGTGTGCCAGGATTTCTGGTCCAGAACATAAATTGCTTTATTTAGTATTGAGATATTTATTGCAATTTACGTTGTATATTTTTAAAACGAGGCTTCCAGCTCATTCTTTCTTCTGATACACCAAGAAAACTATTTTCATTTGTCTATCTACACTATTTATTTGTATTTGAATGTCTTTTAGGGGTGTAACAATTTGTTTTAACAGTGAATCCATTTGATTCAGAATTTGTGGTTGCCGATACGATTCAGGTACAATATTATTTTTTTAGAACGGTGCTATCCAAAACGATTCAGTGAGTTGAATTCGATTCCATAGATTTAAGCAAAAAAATAAAAAAATCGTAGTGACTGTTAAATACTGGATGCTGCAGGTGAAGTTTCCTATATTCCTATTATTGGCCAATTCTTCTCTCATTTTAATTCTATCATTTTAATAGAAAACTACAGTAGTACAGAAACGTTACAACAAATGCAAGCGCCACAACACAATAACGGTGTAATTAACAAAGTTGTAAAAGTAAGTAAGTAAGTAGTAACCACTTTTTCAGTTATAAAAAATACTAAAAAAATTAAAACCAGTGACATGACATCCAGCGTGCGCAGGAGCAGTGGAATGTGGAGGCAGATGATGTACCTTGGCCATCATCGGAGCAGCAGCTGGACTACAGCCTCAGGTACCTGGGCATCCCCCACAGCTACCCAAACCAGCAATGCTGACATCAAAATCCCCGAAGGGCCTGCACCCAGCTATTAGGAAACAACACCAAATGCACTTTTTTTTCCAACTCTTAGCGATGCAAAAATTATTTGGAACCCACGATCTGTAATCCAAATTGACTTTTATTGGGTCATGGTAACATATGCAGCATTTTTTTTAAACAGATCAAATGCAGCATTTATTAAGTGACTTGAATATTTATATATTAGGAACAACAGAAAGCTGGTTGACTCATTCATTGCCAGCTGCTGCTATTAATATGCCAGGATACAAATTATTCAGAAGAGATAGAGGAAAGGACCCAGGTGGGGGGATAGTGTTTGTTAGGGACACTTTTAAATGTGAATTAATGAAGTGGCCTGCTGAAGTCAATTTGGAATGTATTGGTCTGAATATACCTCTGTCCCCAGCAATGTCATTTACTATTATCTGTATAAATTGACCTCCTTCTGCATAGGAGATATTCTATGATCAGTTTAAGGCAATTTTAAAAGACTGTAAATAGAGAAATATTTTTTATGGGTGACTTGAATGTTAATTGGGACAATAAGACAGATTTTTTTTTATTTAAGCAACTTGCTGATAAATATAACTTAACATAGGTTATCCAAGGACCAACAAGACTAACTAATTCATCAAAAACAACAATTGATTTGATATTCACTAATAAGCCCGACAGAAAATCTAGGACATTCAATTTCTTAACAGGTCTTTTTGACCATAATTTTATTTTGTGTACAAGGAAAATTAAGAGGCAATGTTCAATTCCACCTACTACAGGTTGCAGCTAAGAATTTATACCCAAAAGTGAGCAACAAAGTTTAAAGAATGAATTGCATCAGCGCGATTGGTCTTATGTGCTGGGAAGCAATGACATTGAGACAAGCTCTAACAGCGTTATTAAAAACCTAAGTTAGACTTAGACTTAGACTTCCTTTTTATTGTCATTCATATTTGAACTTTACAGCACAGATAAGAACGACATTTCGTTACATAAGCTCATGGTAGTGCAGGATAAAAAAGCAATAAGGTGCATATATAAATAAATAAATATATATAAATATATATATAAAATAAATAAATATATATAAATAAATAAATAGATTACTGTACAAATAAATATATTGCACTTTTTCACATGCGTCCACGTTTATGGATGTATGTTATATCGTCTTTTTTATTCCAGCGAGTTAATCCATTTTGGGGGGAGTTGAGGGGATAATTTAATTATGATGCGTTCAAGAGTCTTACGGCCTGAGGGAAGAAGCTGTTACAGAACCTGGAGATTCTGCTTCGGAGGCTGCGGAACCTCTTTCTAGAGTCCAGCAGTGAAAACAGTCCTTGGTGGGGGTGGGAGGAGTCTTTGCAGATTTTCTGAGCCCTGGTCAGGCAGCGGCTTTTTGCGATCTCCTAGATAGGAGGAAGAGCGGTCCTGATGATCTTTTCCGCCGTCCTCACCACTCTCTGGAGAGACTTCCAGTCTGAGGCACTGCAGTAAAACCTCAGCTAAGTTTACAAAAATGGGTAAATTAAAAAAAAAAAAAAGAAACATCTTCCCTGGATAGATAATGATATAAGAAAACAAATGAAGGAAAGAGACTGTTACGATCCGCTGCCCGGATCAGAGTTTGTTTATGTTTGTGTCACGTGTTTTCAGCACCTTGAGTTTAGTTTGTTTCTGTTGCCATGACGGCAGATTGTGCGCACCTGCCTCTGGTTAGTGTTCGGGACGCGCACCTGTTGCCCGGGCGCTAATCAGAGGGCTATTTAGTCTTTGCTCTGGCCTCACTCTGTCTGGCTTCATAGTTTGTTCCCATACAACTGATGACGACGATTATTTCATGTTCCTTAGCTGCTAGTTTTCACGCTATGCCATTTTGCCTGCTAGCTCCCACGCTAGTCCTTTTGTTTCTTGCCTTTTGTGCTACGTGCATGTCTTTTTGTTTATCCACCGTATGATTTATATTTTAAATAAATCATATTCGTACCTGCAAGCTGTGTCCGAAGCCGTCTGCATCCTTGGGAGAACCACACCCGCATCACTATGCGACCACGTCGTTTCAGAGACAATGCTTTAAAAAAAAATCCTTAAAAACAGCATTTACCAATGATCGCCAGATTTTTACATCACTTAGAAATAAAGTTGTAAAACAGATCCGCAATATGAAAAAAATATATGGACAAACTTAAACTACCGTATTTTTCGGACTATAAGTCGCAGTTTTTTTCATCGGGCTCCAGTGCAACTTATATATGTTTTTATTCCTTCTTTATAATGTATTTTCGGCAGGTGCGACTTATACTCCGGTGCGACTTACTGTATACTCCGAAAAATACGGTACTAAGGCAAAGTAAACATACACATTTAAGAGATCTACAGCTCCAAGTAAAATGTACACTAACTGGAAATGTGGATATAATTACTGATAGTGTGAATAGATTTTTTTGATCAGTTCCATTTAAAAACAGCCCACTCAAAGTGCTCAGACATCACATATAAGCTGCTGGATGATACGACGTCAATATTTAATATACAAAATATAACTATCTCTGAGGTTTTAAAAATCATTTCATCTCTAAAATCTTCAAAAGCAAGAGACGCATTTGATTTCACAAACGATTTCCTAAAGATTCAGAAAGATGTGCTTGCAAGTCCTATTGCACATTTGATTAATGTATCTATAAATCAGGGTAAAGTGCCATTGACATGGAAGACTGCAAGAGTTACCCCAGTTTTTAAGGCTGGTGATAAGACCAAACCAGAGAACTATCAGCCAATAAGTATTTTACCAATCGTATCAAAAATAGCAGAGAAATGGGTTGCCACCCAGATAACCGAACACCTATGCGGTGGACATACCCCTCTTCATCCAATGCAATTTGGTTTTCGTAAATATCACTCTCCAGAAACAGCTACCTGTTACTTTATTGATAATGTAAAAAGCCATGGTACCAGTGTCCCATTGGCTACAAAATTCCTGTCTGCATTTTAATAAAAAGAAAACTATCTAAGCTATCTAAAGACCCACAAATGTCTGTTTTAGACAGAAAGACTCTTCACTATCATTATAGTAATATTCGTAGCAAGTATATTTTAGATTTGGATAACTATCAGACATTTTTGGATGCATGTTTTGTTTTTAGGGTTTTTAGGGTTTTAATTGAGCTTGCCCCTCCACCACTACAAGTTTTTATTAAGAAAAAAACCTGCAATCAGTCAATAGTAGAGCGCTAACCAGGGGTGATTGTAACATTCGACGACGTAGGACTGAATTTAGTCAAATGGTTGTCTCAATTAGAGGCACACATGCATGGAACACACTACCAACTCATATTAGGAACTGTGTCAACTATTCAACTTAAAAAAACAAACAGTAAAACAGTGATTAAAGACAAATCAGTCTTGTACCCATGTGTAATGTGCATGCTCAACATTTGATGCTGTTTTATTGTCAATATTTATTGTAAGTCATATTTGAATGTATGTATGATATTGTTTGTAAATGTGTGTCTGTTTTTATGGTGCCTGCCTTAGGACAACAGATGAAATGAAAAATGTAGGTATTTTAGCTAATTCTGGCATATACTGTATTACTATGATGCTATTCTCATATGTTGATCAATTTGCATTGTCCTAATCAAATTAATTAATTAAATTACTTTTTCAATAATGCTAATATACTTTGTTCAGAAAGTTAGTCTATCACTGTAACTTGCTTCACGGTCACTTCCGTCGTGTCTGTTGCGTCCTTTGTGGCGTAAAGTTCTGTCGCGGCTTTGTATTTGTATTTGTTGTGGCTTTTGCAATCGTGCTGTAGCTGAAAGATGGAATTCATGGTATTGTCTTGTTGCGTTTTCATTTGTTGTCACTTTTCTCAGCCACCGTAGCTATCTGGCATTCTTGTTTTGCCGAATGATAGCGCTGACGCCACAGACGGGTAGACAGACTTGAATAATGTATTTATTATTAAAAGTGTTAAACTTCAAATAAAGTCTGATGTTCTTAAATCCACAGTTTTCCTTTTTCTAGTATGGATAAAATATACTATAGCCCCGTCAGAAATCTGTTTAATCCCAGTTGAGCCCCCCCTGCCCCAGCATTTTATTTTTTATTTTTAAATAATGTTATTTATTCAAGTTAAAAACATTGAAACGTTCACAAGTAGCCATTCTGTTCTAAATCAATACCCGCCTACGTGTTTGTGCTGGCCTGTGTGTGTGAAGGGGAGGGATAGTGTTTTGTTTACTCGTCCGTTAGACAAGGCTAGCCAAGCTAGCACGGCTCGCAGTCTAATGCAGCTAGTGTTGCCAACAGTCCCTTTAAAAAACGGAATTGTCCTGTATTCACAAAGAGAAACAAAAGTACAAGTTCCGTATTGAACTGGCAAGGGATGTACTTTGTCCTGTATTTTTATGACCATTGGAATTTAAAACACAGTCTGTAAAATATAAATATGTTCCATCGAATGACAACAGAGCCACAACAGTTTGCCGCAGGCTAAGTCAATCGATGCCAGCGTGTATGATCGCTCACCTATCAAATTCATTGCAGTTTGTCCTTTTTGCCATTAGCTTTGTCTTGGCTGTCTCTCTGCCTTTGCTTGGCGACAGCTCGCTAGTTATTAGCCCAGTTTTCAGCTATTCAGATTCGAAATAAAAACTTTTTACCGCAGTGACAGTTTTTCCAGAAGAAAGGAGCAATTGGGGAAGTTGGGAGATAGTTTTTTTTCGACAAGGAAGCAACATATCGGCAAGGTATGTGCTTTTTTTTTTGCAACTCTGCTGTCTTGATGTCATAATAATAATGTTTTGCCCTCAAAACACTAGTTGTGTATCTAAGTTGTTAGACATAAACTTGGTGTTTCCAGCTGTATGACACTTTATGATAGTGACACTAAAGGGGTCTCCAACAGGGTTTATTCTGTTAATTTTGCACCAATAAATATTGTTTTCCCCATGTATTCACATTGCTGCAAAACCCATGCGTCTAGTTTAATTCTGCTTGAGTCAAATAAAAATATGTCTGCAGATTGTCAGACATCATGTGATATAATCCACAAAGGTTAAATAGATGCAATTCTGAAACACATTCAACTAAAAGAGTACAGTTGCTTCCATTCAACCTTCATATATAGTATAAAACTCCTATTGACATGTAATACGTTACTATGTAACAAATGCTCAGCAAGATACGTCATGTAAATAAATAAATAAATGATAAATGGGTTGTACTTGTATAGCGCTTTTCTACCTTCAAGGTACTCAAAGCGCTTTGACACTACTTCCACATTTACCCATTCACACACACATTCACACACTGATGGAGGGAGCTGCCATGCAAGGCGCTAACCAGCACCCATCAGGAGCAAGGGTGAAGTGTCTTGCTCAGGACACAACGGACATGACGAGGTTGGTACTAGGTGGGGATTGAACCAGGGACCCTCGGGTCGCGCACGGCCATTCTTCCACTGCGCCACGCCGTCCCGTATTTTTGTTTACCATAGAAATATAATCCCCAAGATTGAGATGAGACAGTTCTTTTAAGTGTGTGCCCAATTGGCACAGGGTGTTTGCACTTCACGGTGAAGAAAGGCAGACACAGATGGCACTATGGACTCTGCCTCCAATGATAGGAATATGAGAGGTTGGAATCATAGGCTGCGTGAAATGGGAAACTCCTGGGGCTGAGCTGAGGAGTGTGTTGTGCGCATACTCTATCCATGGTAAATTGAAAAACCAGGAGGCCGGTGGTTTGTGGCAAACACAGCAAATCGTTGCCTCAACATCCTGGTTAGCTCGCTCTGTTTGGCCGTTGGTCTATGGGTGGTACCCAGAGGACAGGCAGGCGGATGCACCCAACGGTTTACAAAATTCCTTCCAGACAGCTGAGAAGAATTGAGGACCCCTGTCAGAAACCACTTCCACCGGAATGCAATGCAGCCGGAATACATGTTGGGCCAGGAAGTCGGCGGTCTCTAAGGCGGAAGGAAGCTTAGGCAGAGTGACAAAATGTACCATTATAGAGAAACGGTCTACTAATGTGAGAATGACAGAGTTACCATTAGATGGTGGAAGTTTAGTGATAAATTCCAATCCTACATGAGACCACGGTCGGAAAGGAATGGAGAAAGGTCGTAATAGTAAAGCTGGAGCCTGTTGGGATGACTTGTAGCAGGCACAGACAGAGCAGGCAGCGACAAATTGCTTGACATCTGTTCTCATGGAATGCCACCGAATTTGTTGATAACAGGAAAAACGTTCAGTTGATACCTGGATGGCAGGCCACTGTGGAGCAATGAGCCTAAGATAAGGCCTTAGATCATAGTTCGGGGCCCACAAATAGTCGACCCGTGGGGCAAGCAGCACGAACAGGTGAGGGTCTGTGTGTCTCTTCCCTCTGCTTTGCAACGTCCCATCGAATGCCACGAAGATCCGATAAGGAGGCATAATTGGTTCCAGTGTCTTGTCCTTCACCACCGGGGTATGTAACCTGGACAGGGCATCTGGCTTGCCGCTCAAAGTCCCTGGGCAAAACGTGACAGAGTAGTTAAAACTTGAGAGGACTAGCGCCCAAATGTCTTTTTTGAAGAGCGCAGATATGCAAAGTTCTTGTGATCTGTAAAAATGTTGAAGGTGTGTTGTGAGCCCTCCAAGAGATGCCTCCACTTCTGCAAAGCTAATACCATGGCCAGGAGTTCCTGATTACCCATGGTGTAGTTTCTTTCTGCTGGGGTCAGGCGACAAGAGAAGAAGGCGCAGTGATGCAGTTTCCCACTGGAGGGGTGGCGCTAGCTGAGGACATCTCTTATGCCGGTATCAGAGGCGTCGATCTTGACACAAAAAGGAGCAGAGATTAGGATTAACCAAGACAGGAGCAGAAATTAACAGTTCCTTAAAACATAAGAAAGCGTTGTTAGCTTCAGTAGTCCATTTTAAAGGGATTTTAACAGATGCGAGCCAAGTAAGAGGTAGTGCTACTTTGCTATAATCACAAATGAATTGGCGATAAAAGTTTGCGAACCCTCGGAATCTCTGGAGTAATTTGCGAGAAGTGGGCATGGGCCAATCTAGTACTGCCTGGACCTTCGTGGGGTCAGGTCTGAGCTTACTTTGCTCTACAATAAACCCCACAAATGGCACCAAGGAAGTTTGAGAAGCACACTTCTTCGTTTTTACTAACAGTTGGTTTTCTAACAGTCTCTGAAGCACCAGGCGGACTTGTTGGATTTGTTCCTCAAGACAACGGGAAAAAATCTAAATGTTGTCAAGGTAAACGAACACTTGCCTATCTAGGATGTCTCGGAGGACATTATTTATGAGGTTTAGAAAAACGGCTGGGGCATTTGTCAAACCCATTGGCATGAAATGCCCCATAGGGGCAATTTGGTATAATACTTAGCTTGGTCAAGAGAACTGAAAACTGAGTCAAGAAGAGGAATGGGATAATTATTTTTGACCTTTAAGGTCATTCAGTATTCTGTAATCGATACAGAAGCGGAGAGAACCGTCTTTCTTCTCAACAAAGAAGAACCCCGCCGCTAATGGTGAGCATGACGGACGGATAATGCCCGAGGCGAGAGAGGTGGAAATAGGCCCTGTTTACACTGCACACCAAATTTGATTTTTTTTGCTCTCAAGTGACACCGATCGGATGTTTTTTGTCAGTGAACGCTCCAAAGTGCTTAAAATCTGATCTTTTGGCATTAGATTCAGGCCACATCAGGAGGTAGTCCAAATCTAATTGGAATCTGATCTTTTCAAATGTGACTTCAGTCTAAACGCAATGCGACCTGAATCCGACCCGTATGTGACTTTTTCATCAGCTTTGGGCCAGCTATGTCATTCATGTGCTCCGGGAAAGACGCATCACAACATCCTGTTTCGGTGAGCAACGTCTATTTAAGACAACCACATTTTCGGTGCATCACTTGTCAATAGTGCGCAAATAATAAGCTATATGTATGTAGTATATGAAAATATATTTTGATTCCGAAGAAATAGCGATTGTTGAAGGAACGGAATTGACGCTGTGGCGCATTTGCTTACAAACACACATTTTCAAGGTGTGGCGACTTATTTTATTTTGTAGTCTTGGCGATTTTCTTCCTATCAACGTCCATTGATTTTACTCTATCACACTGCGCATGTAAGTGACGTCCAGGCCACATTGGGGCCACATGCCCGTTTACCCTGGAGTGCGATAAAAATCACATTTTACTTGCAGTGTAAACAGTCAGCTGGAAAAAAACAGGTTTAAAAAAATATCTGATTTGGGCCACTTAGGCCTGCATTGTAAACGTAGTCTTGGACTCCTCAAGGATGTTACGTTCCGGCTGGTAGATATTATAGAGTCGAGCGGCAGGGAGTGTGGCTTTCGGAAAGATGTCCATAGGCAAGGACAAGACACGCTCCTTGATCATGATATACAGAGGGCACGCTAGACAGATCAACCTCCTTGGAAATTATATCAACAGGAAGGGCGATACGAGAGTTAGCTGATCTAAGGCAGTTTAAATGACTAAGTACACTCAAGTTAGCAATACTGAACCTCTCCCAGTTAGTTTGTGGATTATGTTTGTCCAGCCATGTAAGTCCCAGTACCACCGGTGTTGCTCGGAAACGCATAAAGAAAAATCCCGAAGTCGATCCTCTTTTTGTTCGTCCAGTCTCTTCTCAATGTAGCGATGAGGTCGTTGAGATGCTTTGGGATGTTGAACGATACCATGGGTCATCGAATGTGGTCGTCAAGTTGTGCGGCAGGGTTCCAATCGCTTCCTCTTGGGACCATGGCAACTGGAAAAAAAAACAGAAAAGGCTCAGGGGAGACAACGCCAGCAGTAGGCGCCGGCACACAGATATGTAACAAAAGTTGAGTTAATTCAGTCCTCTAACATTTCAATACTTGATTTAGGTGTTCTATGTATACAGCTGACTAATACATTTTTGCCTTTTTAATGACATATTTAATTGCTCATTTCATGTTTTTCACCACTTTGTAGTCCAGGTGTGTATCCACATACAGAGCTACTCCTCCTCCACTCGTTAGTTCTGTTAATGAAGTTCAGTTCCTATCCATATCTATTCCTCTGGTCCCCTTAATCCAGGTTTCAGAGATATACTTTAAAAGGTTCTTTAAGTTGTCTCAGATATTGCTGAATGTTGTTGAAGTTTGCTGACATACCTCTGCTATTGATGTGAATAATTGATAGTTTCTTATTGGATGTAATGTCCCTATTACATTTTGTAGTGTAGAATTATTCTATTTTATAATTGTGTTACATTATATATACTGTCATATATCCTAAAATAAAATTACCTTTCATACAATTATACATTCATTCAGGTATAATCATACCATAATTTATATTATATGATGATATAACTAACTATCCAACAATTATTTACGTATTTCTCAACTGATTTGACTTTCTTGTCATATTGTAACACCAGATTGTAACTGAATGATATCACAATATTACATAATATCTGAACATACAGGAGGTGGTGAAAATCTGCACTCCTCCTAAGATTGCCTACTGTACTTGATTTATTATGTTGTGTAGCTATGTGAGGCGGCACATTAAGTGACGTTACACAGACTGCAAGAAAATAATGGCCGTCTTTTTTTTTGGTCACACATTAAAAGTTAAAGTTAAAGTAGCAATGATTGTCACACACACACTAGGTGTGGCAAAATTATTCTCTGCATTTGACCCATCACCCTTGATCACCCCCTGGGAGGTGAGGGGAGCAGTGAGCAGCAGCGGTGGCCGCGCCCGGGAATCATTTTTGCTGATTTAACCCCCAATTCCAACCCTTGATGCTGAGTGCCAAGCAGGGAGGTAATGGGTCCCTGTCACGTGGGGGTCGCATATTCATGCGGGATCGTTCCTTCAGTGCACAACACGGACACTCCGGACAAAGACGTGAAGATAAGAAATGATTTAATTACATAAATCATAGGCAAACAGAAAACAATCAAAAGAAAAGCGTGCCGAACGCACGGGAAGCTAAGGCTAAACTTAGCACAGGACTCAGGAACATGAAAACAAAAACGTGAATGTAGCTTACCGCAAACAAGGAGCACAGGACGAGTGAACAGAAAGGCAGGCTTAACTAGTGTCAGTGATGGAAAACAGGTGCGCGTCAAGAACACAAGCGGCAGGTGAAAACAATAAGTAACCATGGTGACGAAACAAACTCACAGGTGCACAAGCAATAACTAAAGGAGTCCAAAACTAACCAAACGTAACTAAACAAAACATGATCCGACCACGGATCATGACAGAGCCCCCCCTTAAGGACAGATTCTAGATGTCCTAAAAACAAAGCACATGCAGGGTCAAAAGTCACGGGAGGGCGGAGGGAGGACTTGGCGGTGGGTCGCCAGGCCAAGTGTCCCCGAATCCACCGAGGCAAAGTCAAGTGGCGGCGGCGAGTGGAACGACGCTGCAGCCGACGAGGCAGGCGCCCAGGGAATGGCCACATTGGTGGCCGACTGGGAGGTGGGCGCACTTGGCGAGGCGGACGACCAGGGAGCGGCCACATCCGTGGTCGACGGGGAGGTGGGTGCGTCGGCGCCGTCATGGCAGGCTTGGACGCAGCAGCAGACGAGTCAGGCGTGGACGCAGCAGCAGACGACTCAGGCGTGGACGCAGGCACAGGCGGCGAAGCTTGGCGTGGTGCAGGCACAGGCGGCGAAGCTTGGCGTGGTGCAGGCACAGGCGGCGAAGCTTGGCGTGGTGCAGGCACAGGCGGATAAGCTTGGCGTGGTGCAGGCACAGGAGCTTGAGCCAGCCGTGGTGCAGGCACAGGAGCTTGAGCCAGCCGAGGAGCAGGCACAGGAGCTTGAGCCAGCCGAGGAGCAGGCACAGGAGCTTGAGCCAGCCGAGGAGCAGGCACAGGAGCTTGAGCCAGCCGAGGAGCAGGAACAGGAGCTTGAGCCAGCCGAGGAGCAGGCACAGGAGCTTGAGCCAGCCGAGGAGCAGGCACAGGAGCTTGAGCCAGCCGAGGAGCAGGCACAGGAGCTTGAGCCAGCCGAGGAGCAGGCACAGGAGCTTGAGCCAGCCGAGGAGCAGGAACAGGAGCTTGAGCCAGCCGAGGAGCAGGAACAGGAGCTTGAGCCAGCCGAGGAGCAGGAACAGGAGCTTGAGCCAGCCGAGGAGCAGGAACAGGAGCTTGAGCCAGCCGAGGAGCAGGCACAGGAGCTTGAGCCAGCCGAGGAGCAGGAACTGGAGCTTGAGCCAGCCGAGGAGCAGGAACTGGAGCTTGAGCCAGCCGAGGAGCAGGAACTGGAGCTTGAGCCAGCCGAGGAGCAGGAACTGGAGCTTGAGCCAGCCGAGGAGCAGGAACTGGAGCTTGAGCCAGCCGAGGAGCAGGAACTGGAGCTTGAGCCAGCCGAGGAGCAGGAACTGGAGCTTGAGCCAGCCGAGGAGCAGGAACTGGAGCTTGAGCCAGCCGAGGAGCAGGAACTGGAGCTTGAGCCAGCCGAGGAGCAGGAACTGGAGCTTGAGCCAGCCGAGGAGTAGGAACTGGAGCTGGTGCTAGCCGAGGAGCAGGAACTGGAGCTGGTGCTAGCCGAGGAGCAGGAACTGGAGCTGGTGCTAGCCGAGGAGCAGGAACTGGAGCTGGTGCTAGCCAAGGAACAGGAACAGGTGCTAGCCGAGGAACAGGAACTGGAACTAGCCGAGGAACAGGCACTGGAGCTAGCCGAGGAACAGGAACTGGAGATGGTGGCGTCTGCAAGCCCACCGGAGATGATGGTGGCGTCTGCAAGCCCACCGGAGATGATGGTGGCGTCTGCAAGCCCACCGGAGATGATGGTGGCGTCTGCAAGCCCACCCGGGCTGAGGTTAGCCATGAGCATGGCGGAGGCGGTCTAGCTGGGGGTTGCGGCTTGACATGCCGACGGACTGGTGGTGGAGGACGAGCTGGAGGTTGCGGCTTGGTAGGTCGAAAGACTGGTGGTGGCGGCCGGGATGGAGGTTGCTGCCTGGCTGGGCGCAGCTGAGCAGCCCCACCAGCACAGCTCCCGGCCCCAGCCCCCCCCCCCCCCCCCCCCCCCCTCAAGGGGCGGATACCAGACGCGCTCCTTGCGGTCTGGATCAGTCTTTAAGGGCGGATGGCGGGAGGTCAGGAGGGGGGTAGAATCCTCTCCTTTAAATTGTCCCAAATGTCTCCCCCCCCCACCTGAGATTCTGTGGGAGGACAGGAGGAAAAAGTCTGTGTAGTGGGCAGGGCTAGAGTCCTTAGGGGCGGAGTCTGAAAATCAGGTAACTGGGATTGACAAAATCTATTTTTAGAAAAAATGTCCTGATGGTATTTTACTTTTGGAAAAAAGTCTTTAGGAGGTGGCTGATAAAAGGAGACAGACGAAAAAAAAAAAAATCCTGATCAGAATCTTCCCTTGACGCCGGCGGAATTATGTCATCGCCGCGCGCCGTTTCAGTGACGTCATCGGAAGTGGGCGGAGTGACGTCATTCAAAATGGATGGCGTTATGTTGTTGTCAGAGTTCATGGTAATTTGGCTTGCAGCCCAATCTAAAAATTGTTTAGCAAAATGAGTAACCGGATTACCAAACAACTAAGGGGAGGAAGACTGGGCTGTTTGTGGTGACTTGCTGTCCGGAGGAGGAGTTTGGGGGTGCGACGCATTTTGGCGGCGAAACTAAGCCTTTTTGACTGGCTTCCGTCCTCGCCAGCGCGTCTCCATCTCCTTGAAGCCCGGGGCGAAGGAACTGTCAGCTGTGCTCCTTCTGTCACGTGGGGGTCGCATATTCATGCGGGATCGTTCCTTCAGTGCACAACACGGACACTCCGGACAAAGACGTGAAGGTAAGAAATTATTTAATTACATAAATCATAGGCAAACAGAAAAACAATCAAAAGAAAAGCGTGCCGAACGCACGGGAAGCTAAGGCTAAACTTAGCACAGGACTCAGGAACAAGAAAACAAAAACGTGAATGTAGCTTACCGCAAACAAGGAGCACAGGACGAGTGAACAGAAAGGCAGGCTTAAATAGTGTCAGTGATGGAAAACAGGTGCGCGTCGGGAACACAAGCGGCAGGTGAAAATAATAAGTAACCATGGTGATGAAACAAACTCACAGGTGCACAAGCAATAACTAAAGGAGTCCAAAACTAACCAAACATAACTAAACAAAACATGATCCGACCACGGATCATGACAGTCCCATTTTTATAGTCTTTGGTATGACTCGGCCGGGGTTTGAACTCAACCTTTATTTGGGCTGACCACACAGTGACGGCTGTGCACAAACAACGCCATGGAAACATGAGTTAATTACAGATGATTTTGCCCTGCACCTGGTTGCGAAGACAGATATTTTACAGCAGCAATGCATATTATTAGATGGGTTTTGTATTCCGAGATAGGGGCTTGCAATTTCCTACCTTGCTTGCCTTATGAATAACATAGATGATCCACCCATTGAGAAGCCTATTACTCCTTTTCACTGCTGAAACTCATTCACAAAGACTTAATATTTGATTCCCAGGCACACTCTCCCTCAGAAACACACACATACACACACATACAGCTGAAAAGGTATTCCATCACCGGAACACACACATTAGCTGTCTCGCTTTTGTATACTAATCATATTACACAGGCTGACGTCAAAATAATCACTGTAGTAGCCTTTTTTTCAGCCACACATTAACGGATCTCTTTATATGACACAACCAGAAGCTAAGAACATGTTCCATGTTGTTCTGCAAGAAGCAGTTTGGCCTTATTTGCATTCAGACTCTATGCTGCATGCCCAGCTGAGGTCCGAAGCAAATGAAAAACACTACAGAGTGCAGTGTGGGCGGCTGAAGGAGCACAACAAGAATTACTGTTATTTTCTCCAAAATAGGACACACCAACATCATTTCAGAGTTGCTTACATTGCAGTTGCAATAACACAAAAATCCCAATGAAATCTGTTTTTGAAGACTTATTCAGCTTCTTAAATATTCATATTACAGGATGTTTTTGGTATTCGCGTGCAGCATTGAGGGCGGCTGATATACTTTGCAAAGATTCATCAAGGATGTTCCAGTGAAAGAAAAGCTCTTACATCAGGTGAATAGAAGGGCATAATATTAATCATAATAACAAGCCAGTTGCATTCAGGTTAATAATGTAATAGCCCATAGTTACATTCAAACATATACCAAAGACGCTGAAAGTAATGGAAATGGTGACAGCTATCCTCACATGTGTCTATGTCCAGTGTTAGACTCTAAACTGACTCTAGACTGACTGGACATGAGCTGATAATGTAAATACAACAAACTGAACAGCCAATTAGAAGTCATGTCTACAGTATTTATAGACATGTAATCCTGCATAAGACATGAGTTAAAATTGCATGTTGAACACTTGCTTTTAATAAGGTAAAAAGGATCAAACAAGAGGCAGAAGCAGAAGTGACTCATTTGAATATGGAGGGCACTCGGAGACAAAGCCAACAGCGAGTCTACACACACGTACACACACACACACACACACACACACACACACACACACACACACACACACACACACACACACAGTAGTGTTGTCGATTATACTGAGCCCTGCTGTGGCTCTCCATTATTCTGCTACTCAAGTGTTTGCATGGGGATGCTGCTGTGGATTAGTGAAGATGGCACAGTGTAACAGCATGCTCAACCCTCCTTTTTTTTGTCCCGTCCAGCTACTCGGGCAAATCATATGGTTGATGTAGATGCCCATATTTGCTGTACATATTTACTTTACAAAAGAGAAGTGTGGGATACTTCTCTTGCTGCCTTATTTGTATTTGACTTTATTAAATGAATTTATATTATTATTTAGCGCAGACGGACCGGAGCAGGAGGGGATAGAAAGAGGAAAAAAAGGAAGACAGAGGGAGAAATTGCGGGGACAAGAGGGTGATAGGACAGAGAGACAACAACAACAAACACAACAACAGAACAGCATAAGCAAATACGATATGTACAAATATGGTACGAAAAGTGATAGCATAGAAGCAGTTAGTGAACTAAATATTAATAACACAGAAATGACAATGAGCATGATTACACTACAAATGAAGCAATACAAATACTGTAGCAATAGAAATAGCACTATTGATAATGAATGACAACAATAATTACCTCTATTATCAACAATACAATTGTTTCAAATGCAACAGTCAATACGTGTAATGATAACTTGAAATACAAAAGAAAGCAAATAAATGGAGGGGAAGAAAGAGAAGCGAACTGTGTTAACCTTGTAGATTGTTATATTGTCAATAGGCTAAGCTTTGTCAGTGTTATCCAGTTTCCCCGAGGGGAACAACGTTAATATATGATGAAACATGATTATATGCATAAGTGTAAGTATGCATATTGGCTTGTATATGTACAGTATGTGTATATGTATGTTTGTACAGTCAATGTGTGTGAGTGTGTATGTATTTGTGTATGTATGTGGTAGGGATGTCCCGATCCGATATTTGGATTGGATCGGCTGCCGATATTCGCAAAAAAATGCGTATCGGCAAGGCATGGGAAAATGCCGATCCAGATCCAGTTTTAAAAAAAATTCCGGTCCGTGTTTTCCAACGCACCGATTTAAATAATACATTCCACTTTTCTGCTGTTCCCTAAGCTCCGTTCCGCATTTTCCAGCACACCTTCAGCACATCCACAGGTCTGTGGATTCTAACGCAGTTGCTTTTAGCTGCTGGCATTACACGACAGGCTCTTCTCACTCTTTCCTGTGTCTCCCTCTTACAGACAGCGAGCGCACCTTCTTACACACGTCACATACTGTCACGTCATACGTCACATACGTATACGCCCTCTCCCAGCAGAGAGCGAGGTAGCAGCATGGCTAACGTTAGCTGTGATGCTAGCGCAGCCGCTAAGGTGCGCCCCTGCTCAAGCGTCTTCTGCGCACGGCAAATCTATGCCACGCACAAAATCAAATAAAAAAATAAGCGCATAACAATTTTCAACACACGGACACAACAGAGAAAACAGTTTTCATCATCATTGTTCAAATATTGTAAGGTCTGTCGAGACGCTTATCTCCATTCGGTGCCACACGTCCACACCATCGCCGAGGCAAACATTTCCACGTCAACACCGTATGAAAAAAATAGTGATTTTTTTTTAGTTGTGATTTCCCTCTCTGCATGAAAGTTTAAAAGTAGCATATATTAATGCAGTATGAAGAAGAATGTTTTAATGTAGACATGCAAGCCTTGAAAGAAAATTTTGAAAATCAAGACTACATTTCCTGCAAATGGGTGCATTTCTACCCTATATTTTAACTTTAGATTTATTCTCATATCAAACTCTTTTAGTTGTCTTTTTGACACTTACATCCGGCGCCCCCCTCCACACCCCGGATTATAAATAATGTAAATAATTCAATGTGATTATCTTGTGTGATGACTGTGTTATGATGATAGTATATATCTGATAGTATATATCTGTATCATCTGGAAAAACGTATTGGGGTGTTACCATTTAGTGGTCAATTGTACGGAATATGTACTTCACTGTGCAACCTACTAATAAAAGTCTCAATCAATCAATCAAAACACATAGAATCATCATACTGATGTGATTATATGCATCAAGTGTTCATTCAAGGCTAAGGCAAAATATCGAGATATATATCGTGTATCGCAAAATGGCCTTAAAATATCGCAATATTAAAAAAAGGCCATATCGCCCAGCTCTAGTTTCAATGATGCCATTTCTGTTTGTCATGTATAATTTTGTCTATTTTGTGTTTATCCTTGAATAAACAGGTCCGTTTCTTGTTACCAACCATTGTGTATTATTCAAACTCCCCTAATTCAGCTGGCTAGTTGTTATCAAGAGTACTAAAAGCCTTTTCAACATGATTCTGACAACTAAGTAGGCTAAATAACTTTAAACTTTAATACATGCTCGGATAGGCCATTATCGGTCAGTATCGGTATCGGTCAGTATCGGTATCGGATCGGAAGTGCAAAAACAATATCGGTATCGGATCGGAAGTGCAAAAACCTGGATCGGGACATCCCTAGTATGTGGAAGCGTAGGTACCTATGTATGTGCTTGAGTACCTTTGTGTGCGCCTTTGTATGTATTAATGAATGAATATACGTATGTGTGTGTATATATGTATGTATAATTGTGTGTATGTGAGTAGGTATGCGCATTTGTAAGTACAATATATTTGTCTCCCAGTGTGTGCAGAAGCCAAAGCACGGCCCCAGCCACCCAGAGAGCTCAACCCAAAACAGCAAGTGTGGCGCCCAGGGAACAAGGGACCACTGGCCCCACGCAGCCAGATACTCCCTACAGCCGGACGGGAAGACCGCCCCCTGCCCCACCAGCAACCGGGCCTAAACCCCACCGCACGGAGAGTTCGGCGGGGCTCGCCCAAGGCTGCCTCATTTAAGTTGACCGCCACAGGACCGCCCAGCATGGGGCCACGGGAACCACCCACCCCACCTGCAGGGATCCCAATGATGGAGATGGTACATCCAGCAACTGCCCTGGCGGATCCTACCCCTGAGGGAAGAATTATTTTTTTTTAAAAACACGCTGACACACAAGGTCAATACCCGAGCAACTGGCCGACTTGTAAGACTCAGAGCTTTTGTCTACATCATGCTCTTAAACTGAAGACAACTGATAAAAACTATACAGTGTAAATTTATAGTGTAATGCAGTGGTTCTTAACCTTGTTGGAGGTACCGAACCCCACCAGTTTCATATGCGCATTCACCGAACCCTTAATTAGTGAAAAATAAAATGTGTTTTTTTTTTTCAAATTCAAGACAAAGTTATATGTTTTTGGTAACACTTTAGTATGGGGAACATATTCTAAGTAACAAAGACTTAATTTACAGTTATTTGGACACTAGGGGAACCTATTCTAAGTAATAAAGACTTAATTTAGAGTTATTTGGTTAGGGTTAGGGTCAGGGTTAGAGGGTTAGGGTTATAATAAGGCCATGCCGAATAAGGCATTAATAAGTACTTAATAATGACTAGTTAAGAGCCAATATGTTACTAATTTGCACGTTAATAAGCAACTAATTAATGGTGAATATGTTCCCCATACTAAAGTGTTACCATGTTTTTTTTACTGGTACATAAAATGAACCATGCATGAACATCACCTTGTTCAAACAACAAAACCAACACAGTGCATAAACTCACAACAAATTACACACCTGCAAATCAGTCAGCTGTTGCCGTATCCGTAATACGCCGATAGAGAGAAGTTTTTATTTACACGATGAGTCGGGTGTGTTTTGACCTCCGCCGAACCCCTGAGGCCGACTCACCGAACCCCTAGGGTTCGATCGAACCCAGGTTAAGAACCACTGGTGTAATGTAATCATAATATATAATAATAATACAAGTGACCATTTATAAAAGGATATACACTTTTATTTATCATAACTGTAGAATTGTTTACCATTATACTGTAATTGGAAGGTAAATAACTTTGATATCCTAAATAACGAAACAAACAACAAAATAAATGGACTCATTTCTGTAAGCAAACATTTAATTTAAATAAATATTAAAAATATTAGTGCTTTTTTTTTCCAGTTGAAAAAAACGAGGTCAGACGTTGACTTTTTGTTTTATTGCCATCATGTGATCACGGGATTCTCGCTCGTTCGTCCGTGTTGATGGGCTCATATCCCCCATCCAATTTGAAGCTAAAATATTACCACAACGGAACATGTTGCTTTTGTAATTATATTGTTTTCCTCTTAATTGTTGTTACTTTGTGGCACTTCTCACCAGCGAGTCAGGAATAGGGAAGCTGTCTGTGCTTCTTGTGTGTGTAAAGCTGGCGCCCTGCTCTCCGCCCACTGAGACAAAGATCGTGAATGACTGAAAAGAGGAGTCACTGTGTTAATTTTACTGTTTAATAAAAGTGCTCAGGTGCTGAAGTAGATGCGTCTTTCTTCCAGTTTGAAGCGAGTGACGAACAATTGCAAGGTTCAACAATCTGATTGCCGGTAACAGCGGAGAAATTAAAACTCAGTCTTTTGCGGTTATTCATCGCTCTAATTAAAACCTGGATGTCGATTCGATGTCGATTAATCGTGCAGCCCTATTAGACGATTTGCCTCTGCGGTGAATAGTCGAATCAGACTCTTGCGAATCGAATCGTCGAATATCAGACTATTTGAAGACAGCCCTAAAAAAAGATTTGTGTTTTTCATACCTACCATTGTTCTCTCTGTTGTAGTCCCTGCAGTGGTTATCGCATTTTCCGGACCATAGGGCGCACCAGATTATAAGGCGCACTGCCGATGAGCGGGTCTAGTCAGGTCTATTTTCGTACAAAAGGCACACCGGATTATAGGGCGCATTAAAGGGGTCATATTATTATTATTTTTTTCTAAATTGAAAACACTTTCCTGTGGTCAACATAACATGTGATGGTGGTTCTTTGGTCAAAATGTTGCATAGATTATGTTTTACAGATCATCTTCAAGCCGCTTTTTGTCAGTCGCTTCAGGATTCGCCATTTTATGGGCGGTCTTATTTACGTGGCTCACCTTCGACAGCGTCTTTTCTCCGTCATCTTTGTTGTAGCGGTGTAGCGTGCAAGGACGGGAATGGAAGAAGTGTTAAAAGATGGAGCTAACTGTTTTAATGACATTCAGACTTTACTTCAATCAATAACGGAGCAGCATCTCCTCATCCGTGGTTTACTAGTGCAATAACAATGCCGTGAAAAACCGTCCGACCGGAGCTCTCTAATAACCAAAGTTCCTTAGGTGAATAATGTAGACTCACTACACCGGTATGTTTTAGCGCTTTCATGGCGAGTTTACTGACAGATATAAGTAAGAGTAAGAACTCTTAATAACTGATTTGATTTGACCTTTGAATTTTTGCATTATTTCTATTGTACAATATACATTTTGTCTTTGCATGTTGGAATTTGTTTGAAGAAAATGACAATTTGATCAGCTTATTGTATCAGATAACATGATAAATAGGAGACTCTCCCACATAAACAAACTGAGCGTCTTACTATGAGAGATAGTCACGGCTCAAGGAGCAAGTCAGTTCCCTCCAGTTCACATGTTCATTGTTCATGGCAAAGGAAGACTGTGGGATGACTTCCCTGGCATTTAGCTGGCTTAAGACATGCTGTGGTTGTTACATGATCTCAGCTGTTGTTAAATTTTTCATTAAGCCATGATTAACCGTACTCCACCCTCATTTGTGGATGGAGTGAGGCCAAGACAATGAAGAAAAGCAGAGACAAAGTCTACATATTTGTTCAGTTCTACCTTCTGGTTGAACAGTATAGATCAGGAGTGTCAAACTAATTTTAGCTCAGGGGCTGCATGGAGGAAAATATATTCCCACACTGGTAAAATCATTTAGTAATAAAGACAACTTCAAAATTGTTTTCTTTGTCGTAACTTCGGCCTAAAAAATAGAACAGGCACACATTCTGAAAATGTACATCATACAAATAATCTTCTTGGCAAAACACTTCAAGTTAGTTGAAAATTCTGAGGAAACAATTGGTGCAGTTTCAAAATCACCATGAAGAACACAATGAACTTAGACTTTGTCTCAGTGTATCTACAAAGCCATTAAACTTTAAGCACTTCCTGTTCAGTATTCTCATGTTGGCAGTTCACCATTAAAGATGTGTTTGGAAAAGCAACCGAGTGTTTCCTCAAACCGCCGCATTTGTGAAATCCACAACTGCTACAACACATTAATTTATCATAATTTAAATACAATTATAATATATTCAAAACAATTGTCAAAATGACAAATTAATTTAAAGGTAAAATAACCTCAAAGGTAACCAATGTGAACATGTAGGTTTAAGCATGGAATAAAATAGAACAATTAACAAATGTAGAAACACACATTTTTACAATGGAGTTCATTCACATCGTGCCGTCAACAAATTGCGAGCGCTGCACGGAATTCTAACTACTTCAAAGATGATGGTCAAGTTGACTTAAGTCTTTGCATCTTACCGTTTTGTTATTTCATCTGTTGAGGGGAAAATTTTTCCGGAACACAGGCTTTAAATGTTATCAATTCATATTAGAAGAAGACAATTTTGTCTCATTTATAATTTTTCCATCATGATCTATTTTCTTCTCAAACAACTTCCATAAAAATCATCAGACTTCATAGTGATAAAGAGGGATGGACTTTGTTTTGACAGTGACAAACGACTGTTGACGCGATAGTGCGACAACACACTTATCACAGCACTCCTCGGACCATCAAAATTCATCACACAGACTTACATGTCACACTTTGTCATCTTCTGAGCGATTGAAACCACGTGGGCCATTATATCCCAAATGTATGTACGCACCTTTGCAAGCTGATGAGAGCCGGTACAATACTGTTGCTTCTTTACCACCTCTGAAAAATATTGTCTTTATGAAGACAATGTTGGAGAATGTGTAGGTGTACCTAATGAAGTGTCCTGCAATCCCATTTTGTAAGAAAAAAAAATCCTATTTAGTGTTGAAAGACAACTTTCAGACCCATTTCACTTTCCTCCAGGGCCAATCACTTTCCCAAGCAGTCAAATAAATCTCACCCACTCTAGTTGTGAAGGGAATACATGTCTACTTCCTATCTTTACCTATCCCAGGCTTGCGCTCTCTCTCCCTGTCCGTCCCTAAAATGTCCCTGCAGGGGATTCTATCTGCTGGTTCCTTTTTGGAAATGGCACCCTCTCTTTGCCTCCATTATCTTGTCATTTGTGAGGGATTACGCTTCGGAGCACTCACAGTCCACCCCCTTGCCTAAGAAGTGTGACAGCTTACAATAATTGTCAGGCTAATTAGCAAGAACTCGTCCAGTGGGCTGCTTTGATCAATGTCTTTGGAAAAATTCTGCACCAAATGTCCGTAGGCTTTGGTAAGCAAAGTTATTCGTTGAGTTACCTACGGAGTTATTTGTGGTACGGTGCAATAATAGACTCAGAGCCACATGTGTTCACTGACTGACATTTAAAAAGAAAAGTGTGGGTTTTTTTGGGGGGGGGGGGTTTGCACCGCGTGGCGCACTCCATCTGACCTCATCTGTGCAAACAGTACGAAAATAGAGCGCATCTGCAAAGTATTTGCAATTGCTCTCTGTAAAATAGCAAGAATGATTATCTGAACTAAATGGTGTATTGGAAGCATATTGTCCAAAATCTAACATTCTGTTAGAAACATGACAGTTTGTGTGTCTGTAGCTTTAATGCTAATAAGCTGTGTTTGTCCATGCCTGTCTCCTACAGTGTGTGGCTCCAAGAAGTGTTATCATGCTCTTTATCCACTGTACCTCTTCATGATGCCATATAGTACCAGTACATATAATAACATAAGGGGTGGGACGAAGGGACACGCACGTAGCATAGCTATGTAAGTTAAAGTGCTAACATTAAAGTCACATTCTAACAGTAGTATGATGATTGGTTAGTTTATTCCCCAAAAAAACTTAAGGACTTGATTTAGTAAGATTCAAATAAGATGTACTAAATAGCACGTGTAAACTATAAAATTAGACTTATTGCTAGTGGGCATGTTGCGGGTGATCTACCAAGACTGTGTGTACAACTGATAACAAGTGTAACAGGGGTGTGTACCGCCCTATTTAAATGAGGTTTTTGTAACGAGCTGGTCTCATGGTTATGCGCGGGTCGTTCTCCCAAGATGCAGCAGGAAACTCAGGAGGCAACGTGCAGGTGAGACAATGATTTTTTTCGCATAAATCATTCAGGCAAAGCAGAAAAACAGAACAATCGTGCCGATAGCATGGGAGGCACAGCAAAGAAAAATTCTAGCGCGAAAGCTTAGCATAAAAACAGGCATAGGAATTGAAAATAGACGTCTTTAAATGTTGCGTAGTGCAAACAAGGAAGCCAGACTGATCGTGGCGAAGAACAGGAATAAGTAGCTCTCTGATTAGTGCCCAGGAGCAGGTAAGCGTCCCGAACACTAATCAGAGGCAGGTGAAACTAATCTGCAGTCATGGCTACTAAAACACAAACCCAGAGGTGCTGAAAACAGAACTGAGGTAGTCACACTAACAGAACAAAACATGATCCGGGCAACAGATCATAACAGTTTTTGCTTGTATACCGGCTGTCACCATGGAGGTACTCATTTCCCCCCCACATTTATAGCATTAGTACGTTTCAACCTGTGGCGTTTCGTCATGTTGTTGACGTGCAGCATACAAAATATAACACGTACCACCGTTTGTTTATTGAAGTGTGATCTAAACAACAGAACCAGCTTTTAGCGGGCTGCGCTCTGGGAGGTGCTGCTGTGTTTTGATGCACCTGGATCATTCCGGATGCAAAAAAAATTTATATTGCAAGACATTTTTATTATGTAGAAGGTATATTATAATAATGTATGCCCATGTTTGAATAAACAAACAGCAGACACCAAAACAAATCAATTGAGTTTGTTTTAATCAGGCCCTTAAGTCATCCAGCAGCTATAAAATTATAAAATGATATTGCTGAATAGACAGTAAGTCTAATATTTCTAGTTTTGATAGTCCAAATATGTTGACACAAACGGAATATTCTCTCTTTTTCTCAATCGTCTGTCTTTGCAGCACGATCGCCTCCATTTTCACAGTCATTTTGTAATTGTGCCGGTTTGCACAAACATTTTAGACGTGTTAAATATAGACCAGGGCTTTTCAACTACATAATGAAAGAGACACATTTTCAAGAGTCAAACAGCTGAGGGGCCGGATATTGAAATTTAAATGTTTCGTCAGAGAGTGCCTCACTGGTTACATTCCTTTGAGACTGTTTAGTTAATTATGAAGGGAAACACATAAGCTTTCACACTACACTGTCAATAAATTCATTAATCTTTCCTCGCTACTCGATTCCAACGTGTGCAGCTGGACATATAGTTAACAGAAGTTTTGTTGAGGATTGATGTTCCTTCTTTTAAATTATTTTCTCTCCTGAGTTTCAGTTTTTTACAGGTCTTCCTTCGTTTAGGTTTGTTAGACTGAAAATAAACATTACCAAATATAAAGTCCATTGTGTATTTTACATAAATAAAACAGGTTAAATGTTGTTAATACATTCACACAATAAACTACAGATGTTTACGCAGAACCAAAACAATATACACGTTGCACACAATTAACCCTAAGGTGTAGCATTATTGTCCTCTACAGGTAAAATGTTGTGCTACATGTATTAAACCAGTTTTGACTCTGACAAAAAACACCACAACTACAAAAGACATCATAAAATCAGCAATTTCAATACAAAGCAAATTATATATATTTATGCACAATAGCTACTTACAAAGATTTGACTAAGTTTCGTGATGAAGCTTACACGTGTGGATTTCTACCATTGTTGCTGTTTGTCTCGATTATGTCCTTCGCTTCAAAGGTCCGATAGGAAACAATGACTCAAGCACTTGCTCTGGGCAGAACAGTCATACTTTTTTTTTTCTATTAAAAGTCCAATTTTACCAATTTATTTAGATTTTTTTTAAGGTTGAATGTAGGGCTGGGCGATATGGCCTTTTATTAATATCTCGATCTTTTTAGGCCATATCGCAATACACGATATATATCTCGATATTTTGCCTTAGCCTTGAATGAACACTTGATGCATATAATCACACCAGTATGATGATTCTATGTGTCTACATTAAAACATTCTTCTTCATACTGCATTAATATATGCTCATTTTAAACTTTCAGGCAGAGAAGGAAATCACAACTAAGTCAATTTACCAAAAGTGTATTTGTTAAACAGTTATTAAGCAGTGCCACAAACATTCATGTCATTTCAAAACAGAAAGTGCAAGATTGTCAGAGACATTTTAAAACAAGCTATGAGTGCACTTTTGTGCATGATGTCACTAAGATGACATATCAAAACAACACTAAATTAAAGTACACTTTTTGTACAGAACGCCACTACAATAGTTAAAAACAAATATAGTGCACTTTTGTGCATGATGTCACACAAGATATTTCAATAACTGTCAAATAAAAATGAGCTGCATAATAGGAAATCAAATAGTGTATGTCCTTCGCTATGTGGTAGGTTCCTGCGGACGATATCTCCTTCTGTTGTTGACTATTTGTTTCATACGGTGTTGATGTGGAAATGGTTGGTTGGGCATTTTGTGGGTGTGGCACCGGCCACAGATGTTGACATGCGGAGTTTCAATCACTCTTCATTCTCTAGCGGGTGACTTTTCAAGTCAAGCTACAAATTAGTAGTGGTGCTATTTTTTTGTAGCAACGCTTTTGCCGCATACTTGTTCGACATCTTCCCGCTTGAAGCCAAACCACCGCCAGATGATGGACCCCGTGCTGTTTTTCTTGGGAATGAATTATTCCTTCATTTGTTACCAGATTCGCTCCTTCTTTCTCTCGTATTACCACTCGCACCACTCCACTAGCATCACAGCTCACGCTGTTGCCTCTCTGCTGCGCGTGAGCGCGTGACATTGCATGTGTGACAGTATGTGACTTATGTAAGAAGGTGCGCTTGTTTTATGTCTCTGTGCGAAGGAGATACAAGAAAGAGTGAGAAGAGCCTGTAGTGTAATGCTCGCAGCTAAAAGCAACTGCCTGAGAATGTATACTCGAATATCACGATATAGTCATTTTCTATATCGCACAGAGACAAACCCGCGATATATCGAGTATATTCGATATATCGCCCAGCCCTAGTTGAATGAGTAGTCTTCTTCTACTCAACCCACTGCTGCTTCATTGTGACACATATGCCTTGCTGTTGCCACATGCGGAGTGGCGGGAGTACTGGATGCATGAGCAAGTCTAGTTTGATTATTCATCATGCCTAATTGGGTGTTGTTCTGCGGACCAAATGAAAAGCGTTAGCGGGCCGGTTGTGGCCCGCGGCCCACCATTAGAATAGAACTGATATAGACAGAAAATAGCCACCGTAGAACAGTTTGAGTCTTGATAAATCTGAGAGTGCTAAATTATTATATTTGCATCTTCTCCTCCCAATATTGTGGGAGTTCCAATAATCAGCATATATACTGCATAAATGAAGACAGACACACTAAATGGAGTGCACTCTCTGTTTTTAGTTCTTTGTTTTGCTCATTTGAGAGACACAATCCTCTGCGCTCAAGCTTAGTAGATCAGCTTTGCGTACTCTGCCAAGTTTTAATACACCCAAACCTTTACCAGATTAGCCCCCACATTTATAGCTGAATGATGTACAATTGGCAACGCTCCAGGCTTTACATTAGGATGTGTAGCGAAGCCCATATCTCATGCATAAAGTGTTGGGTGTATACAGTACGTCAGTGTTTCTTAACCAAGCGCCCCCTAGAGGGCCGCCAAAATATATATTTATCTCAGCAGTGGACAGTATGGGCTGCAGTGGTACTCGGTTGTAATACATTTTTCCACCACTTGTGGCAGTAAAGACATTTTCAAACAAACAGAAGCCTGTCCCGAAAGTTATATTTGTTGCCCTTTTTATCTTAAGGGCAAAAAATATAACTAAAGTGCTGAAACTGTATTTTCATTTGCACTTACATTTTATTGACATTTTATTAAGAAACATATTTTATTATTATTTATCATAAATAAGAATTTATTTTAGTATTGCGTAATTGTATATAAATTTATATTAATTCGTTTTTATGAGTCCCTTCTTTTGCAGTATATTTGATTAGTGTTTATTTTGTAATCAGCCTGATTGAAGCCCTAAAGGGGAACTGCACTTTTTTAAATTAATTTTGCCTATCGTTCACAATCCTTATAAGAGACAAGAAGACAAAAGGTTTTAGTTTTTTTCGCTTTCTAACATATAAAAATCGGCTTGTTTTTGGTGGCTAGCAATGCAGCTAATGGGAGCCATCAATTCTACCACTAAATCACTTTAAAAATGCATTCAAAAACCGTCCCCAATACTTCATTTACGTTCTGTAACCTGTATAATAACCAAACTGTAGCGACATTGTTATTGTAAGAGCAAACACTGAGGAACTATTTTTCTACCGTAGTAACACATCGGTATGCTACGGTATTAGACGTAGAAGCTCACTACTGCAAGAGATAAGCTAGCTTCTATGTCAGCACGAAACGCGTTTGAGTTTTTAATACATAACAACATAATGCGATTAGACACCAATCTGTACTGACTGAAAAACATGAATAATCATATTACAGTATCTGTAAAGTATTAGCCCACATTTCATGTTTTGTTTGTACACAGCTAGCCAGACAGTGTATGTACTGTAATGTACGGTTATGTGCTGCGTGTATCATTATCAATATAAAGTGTGACTCACTCAATGGACAGTTGTCTGTTTGGTCCAGCTGGTCAGGGTCGTATTTTCAGGTTTATTATGGGTAAGCACTAACCTGACTCTCGCCAGATCCTTGTAGTTCGCAGAGCTCCACTCAAGGATCTGGGACTTCTCAATAGGAGATGTATTTTAGAAGGTGGGGCCTTGTAAAAAAAAAACATTGTATGTGATTGGATAAACCACTTATCTTGAATGACATACTGCTTCAACCACTCACGTCGAAATCAACCTGTGATGCTGATGAGAGCGACGCTGGGAAATCCAAAACAGAACAGCCGACATATTGGATAACGACAGAGCGAAAAGTTAGAGAACTTTTACTGAAACAACACAGCAATGTCAGTATGATGTCGTTTGTGCAAAGAAAATATGTCAGCACACGATTCCTTGCTGCGTGCCGCCATTGTTGTTTGAATCAAACAGTCGCTTCGGCGGTACGTCACATCTATGAAATCCCACCCGGCGATCCTGATTGGTTCACTATTTTTTGCTCTCTTGAAGGAGTTTGCATTGCCCTCGATCCCAGATTCTTGTGTGGAGCTCAGCGAACTACAAGGATCTGGCGAGTGTCAGGTTAGGTAAGCACTCCATTTATGTCGAAATAGCTTGGCTTCAAGTTCCACATTTTGCAGCTTCGAGTCACTTTTACCTCAATCGGCTTCCATCTGCTCCAACGTCTCACTCTTGTTTCGTACTCGCTTCTACAAACAGTAGTTCATCCTCCATAAATTCAGATTAAAAAATATAAGGTTGTAAATCCATCCATCCATCCATTTTCTACCGCTTGTCCCTTTTTTTGGGGTTGCGAGGGGTGCTGGAGCCTATCTCACCTGCATTCGGGCGAAAGGCGGGGTACACCATGGACAAGTCGCCACCTCATCGCAGGGCCAACACAGATAGACAGACAACATTCACACTCACATTCACACACTAGGGACCATTTAGTGTTGCCAATCAACCTATCCCCAGGTGCATGTCTTTGGAGGTGGGAGGAAGCCGGAGTACCCGGAGGGAACCCACGCAGTCACGGGGAGAACATGCAAACTCCACACAGAAAGATCCCGAGCCCGGGATTGAACCCAGGACTACTCAGGACCTTCGTATTGTGAGGCACATGCACTAACCCCTGTACCACCGTGTTGTGAATACTCATTTATCCAAAAATAGCCGTCTTTGTTGTTTGTTACCGAATCTGCCATGATTAGAACACACTCGTGTGTTTGTATCCGGAAGGGGTTGCTGCCAGAAGTCAGACGTGCGCTGCTATGGAAACTGAAATAAATGCGCAGAAGAATTAGTTCCGGAATCGATTAAAATGATCAAAATACGGCAAATATTGTACATATTACATATTGTTATGAACGTGTCTGTTATTACATATTATATAGACTTGCAGTGTGTATATAAAACATTGATGGAGGGTTTTGAAGTTGTTTTAGAGGACTTTGAAGGCTACAACGCTAACTCCCATTAACCACATCTTCCAAGCTTTTTTTATCATCTTTAAAATCTCCCCAAAAAAAGACGTGTGTGTTCTTGTCTCTCATGATTGTGAATGATAGGAAAAATTCCCCCCAAAATGCAGTTCCCCTTCAATAATACTAGTTGTGATTGATTCATATCATTTGACAAGGTGTATCCTGTTAAAGCAGGGGTGGGCAACCCAAAATGTTGAAAGAGCCATATTGGACCAAAAATAAAAATCTGTCTGGAGCCACGGAAAATTAAAAGCCTTATATAAGTGTTATAATGAAGGCAACACATGATGTAAGTGTCTATATTAGCTATATTAGCCTACTATCAAAGGCTGATGCAAATCTTTGTTGACAGAAATGTTGTATTTACATTTTTATTCTACACATTTTGGCAACATTGGAAATCATTAGTAAAATGGAGGCTTCTCGCAGGATGAGATAAGTTCTGGCAATTACTGGCTCAGAATGGCCAAAGGTATAGATGTGTGTGTCCAAGTTAAAGGAAATGGCAGACTGTCTTCTTCTAATGGATTTATCACAATCTTTGCGAGCTGGGTAACGTTTGCTATGGTCTGGAACAACATGGCACATAAACAACACAGAAATACAGCCAATATTACATACAGATAATGTGTCATGAGACAAATTAAATACAGAGGACAAAAGTAAAGGAAATTAAATGGGCTCAAATATACCTACAAATGAGGCATAATGATGCAATATGTAAAAAAAGCTAGCCTCTCTAGCATGTTAGCATTAATTAGCTTGCAGTCATGCATTGACCAAATATGCCTGATAAGCACTGCAGCAAATCAATAACATCAACAAAGCTCACCTTTGTGCATTCACGCACAGCATAAACATTTTGGTGGACAAAATGAGACAAAGAAGGAGTGGCATGAAACACGTCTTTCTGTGGCAGCATCGGAGAAAGTTATACAAACTACGGTGAGTTCAAGGATCGCTGAAATTAGTAGGACAAAATACTCGCTCGCCAAATACTCTCATCAGTGAAGCACGCATAACATAAACAGTAGGATTTCTAACAATTAGGAAGGTTTTTGTCATGTTTGTTCTCCCACAGAAAATATATTACAACAAAATTATTATTTTTTTCTTCATCTTTTTCCATTTTTACACATCTCTGAAAGAGGTCCAGGAATCCACTAGGGCGGCGCTAAAGAGTCGCGGGTTGCTGACCCCCGTGTTAAACTGTAAGTATGTTAGATATAAGTATTGAATATAATAATAATAATAGATTTTATTTGTAAAAAGCACTTTATATTGAGTAAACAATCTCAAAGTGCTACAGTGTATTCAAATAAAAATAAAAAGATAATAAGGAAATAAATAAAAATAAAAACTAGAACAGCCAAATAGCTACAGCTAGTATGCACATCTAAAAAAAAGTTTGTTTTTTTTTAAAAGAAGGGCTTTTAAGCCTTTTTTTTAAAGCATCCACAGTCTGTGGTGCCCTCAGGTGGTTAGGGAGAGCGTTCCACAGACTGGGAGCGGCGGAGCAGAAAGCCCGGTCTCCCATTGTTCGTAGCTTTGTCCTCGGAGGTTGGAGGAGGTTAGCCGGTCCGGAGCGGAGGTGTCGTGTGGAGGATTTGGCGGTGAGTAGTTCTTTGAGGTAGAGGTATGATTAAAATCAAGAGTAATATTACTCATTTAGTGTCTATGGTGGAAAAGTACCCCTGCAGCACATGACATGAGGCAGGTCAGAGCACCTCTCTCAAAAGTGGCTCAAACCGGTGAGGGGGATTTAGTTTTATTACATCTGGTGCTAGTAAATAGGCTTTAGGGACACATGATAATACTATGGCACCATAAAAAAAAACATTTTGCATGTTAAATATGCCAAAAGAAATAAAGGAAAAGTCAAAGGTTGCCAAATGTTAGAATTGTGAAACATGTAAAACTGTGTTCACTAACAAAACATTAATTACATTCTATTTTGTAATGTAATGTATTTGTATCATTATTGGCGCACCGGGCCTTTCTTTGGGGCTCGCAAACCCCGCGGGTCCGCCCCTGCACGGTGTCACGTGACTGCTGCCAACAGCTGTCATCAGATTGCAGCGTTTAAGTTTGGCTTCCTCCTCTAAGTTTAGAAAATCTCTTTAAAGGGGGAGAACGTCAACAGAATTTGTTCACTACTGTCACTTGTAAGTCCTAATGTTGTGATTTTTATTCGTATACTGTGGTTTGCTATTGCTAGTTTGCGAACACACACCTGCTAATAATCGCCGAGCATGTCGCTTCACGAGGCTGCCGCCCTCCTCTTTTTGAAAGTTAACTCCTGTCGTTCTCTTGCTGGTTTGTTATTTAATTTGTATCACCGTTGGTTGAATTTAGTTATTTGACGCCAGTCCTCTCACTAACTGCGGGGCATGGAGGAGCAGCAGCAGCTCCTCGAATGGGCGAAAGACGGTAGTCGCTCCCCTGTCCGTAGGCTTCTTCAGTCGAGAGTCGAACAAAACACTTCTCTCAACCTAAACTGTCGATGTAAGATAAACACTATGAAATTATCACAACTCGTCCCGGATGCTTGTAAAATGACAGAACAACGTTCATTTGTGTGGCTCCAAGCAAAGTCCAAAAACTACGCGGGATGGACGCCTCTCCACGTGGCGTGTTACCATGGAAACACGGATGTTGTGGAGGAATTATTAAAGGTGAGGCAACCTCCCTTTTTATTTATATTTTTGGTTCATTATATTTGATACCGCTGTGTATTTGCAGGCAGGTGCTGATGTGAATGTGCAGGACAACATGGGTGATACACCTCTACATAAAGCATCCCACACTGGAAGAAAGGTAAACAAAAAGACATTGCTGCTGTCATTTTACTTCTTTGTAACCTTAACCATATTACGTGATGTCCGAATATACACTACAGGCCAAAAATGTGGACACACCTTCTCATTCAATGCGTTTTCTTTGTTTTCATGACTATTTACATTGTAGATTGCCACTGAAGGCATCAAAACTATGAATGAACACGTGGAGTTATGTACTTAACAAAAAAAAGGTGAAATAACTAAAAGCATGTTTAATATTCTAGTTTCTTCAAAATAGCCACCCTTTGCTCTGATTACTGCATTGCACATTCTTGGCATTCTCTCGATGAGCTTCAAGAGGGAATCACCTGAAATGTTTTTCACTACACAGGTGTGCTTGAAGCTAATCGAGAGAATGCCAAGAGTGTGCAAAGCTGTAATCAGTGCAAAAGGTGTTTTTTTTGAAGAAACTAGAATATAGAACATGTGTTCAGTTATTTCACCTTTTTTTCATTCATAGTTTTGATGCCTTCAGTGACAATCTACAATGTAAATAGTCATGAAAATAAAGAAAACGCATTGAATGAGGTGTGTCCAAACTTTTGGCCTGTACTGTGTGTGTGTGTGTGTGTGTGTGTGTATGTGTATATGTGTATATGTATGTATATATATATATATATATATATATATATATATATATATATATATATATATACAGGTAAAAGCCAGTAAATTAGAATATTTTGAAAAACTTGATTTATTTCAGTAATTGCATTCAGAAGGTGTAACTTGTACATTATATTTATTCATTGCACACAGACTGATGCATTCAAATGTTTATTTCATTTAATTTTGATGATTTGAAGTGGCAACAAATGAAAATCCAAAATTCCGTGTGTCACAAAATTAGAATATTACTTAAGGCTAATACAAAAAAGGGATTTTTAGAAATGTTGGCCAACTGAAAAGTATGAAAATGAAAATATGAGCATGTACAATACTCAATACTTGGTTGGAGCTCCTTTTGCCTCAATTACTGCGTTAATGCGGCGTGGCATGGAGTCGATGAGTTTCTGGCACTGCTCAGGTGTTATGAGAGCCCAGGTTGCTCTGATAGTGGCCTTCAACTCTTCTGCGTTTTTGGGTCTGGCATTCTGCATCTTCCTTTTCACAATACCCCACAGATTTTCTATGGGGCTAAGGTCAGGGGAGTTGGCGAGCCAATTTAGAACAGAAATACCATGGTCCGTAAACCAGGCACGGGTAGATTTTGCGCTGTGTGCAGGCGCCAAGTCCTGTTGGAACTTGAAATCTCCATCTCCATAGAGCAGGTCAGCAGCAGGAAGCATGAAGTGCTCTAAAACTTGCTGGTAGACGGCTGCGTTGACCCTGGATCTCAGGAAACAGAGTGGACCGACACCAGCAGATGACATGGCACCCCAAACCATCACTGATGGTGGAAACTTTACACTAGACTTCAGGCAACGTGGATCCTGTGCCTCTCCTGTCTTCCTCCAGACTCTGGGACCTCGATTTCCAAAGGAAATGCAAAATTTGCATGGTTGGGTGATGGTTTGGGGTGCCATGTCATCTGCTGGTGTCGGTCCACTCTGTTTCCTGAGATCCAGGGTCAACGCAGCCGTCTACCAGCAAGTTTTAGAGCACTTCATGCTTCCTGCTGCTGACCTGCTCTATGGAGATGGAGATTTCAAGTTCCAACAGGACTTGGCGCCTGCACACAGCGCAAAATCTACCCGTGCCTGGTTTACGGACCATGGTATTTCTGTTCTAAATTGGCCCGCCAACTCCCCTGACCTTAGCCCCATAGAAAATCTGTGGGGTATTGTGAAAAGGAAGATGCAGAATGCCAGACCCAAAAACGCAGAAGAGTTGAAGGCCACTATCAGAGCAACCTGGGCTCTCATAACACCTGAGCAGTGCCAGAAACTCATCGACTCCATGCCACGCCGCATTAACGCAGTAATTGAGGCAAAAGGAGCTCCAACCAAGTATTGAGTATTGTACATGCTCATATTTTTCATTTTCATACTTTTCAGTTGGCCAACATTTCTAAAAATCCCTTTTTTGTATTAGCCTTAAGTAATATTCTAATTTTGTGACACACGGAATTTTGGATTTTCATTTGCCACTTCAAATCATCAAAATTAAATGAAATAAACATTTGAATGCATCAGTCTGTGTGCAATGAATAAATATAATGTACAAGTTACACCTTTTGAATGCAATTACTGAAATAAATCAAGTTTTTCAAAATATTCTAATTTACTGGCTTTTACCTGTATATTAATTATACACAGTATATATAATCTATCACTATTCTGTGCGCACTAAATCCAAAAACTGGAAATGACGCAACACTGCATAAATCGTTAGCCAAAGGAGTTTAGCCTTGTAAACATATGAATAATTAAATGTAATATGTTTTGGCAATATAATAATGTCAAATATTAGAATTGAAAATGTAGAAACAACCAGTTTATAATGGAATCGTAGCCCCTGAATCGTATAGTAAATAAAATGGTAAATGGGTTATGCTTGTTCAGCGCTTTTCTACCTTCAAGGTACCGTATTTTTCAGACTCTAAGGCACACTTAAAATCCAAATTTTCTCAAAAATCGACAGTGCGCCTAATGTACAGCATTATTCTGGTTGTGCTTACTGTCCTCGAAGCAATTTTATTTGGTACATGGTGTAATAAGTGTGACCAGTAGATGGTACTCCCACATAAGAGATATGTGTAGACTGCAGTATGATGACAGTAAACATCAAAACTTTAAATGTTCCATTGAGAAAATAGAACATTACACACGTCACTCAAAAATCTGTCAAAATGTTTTAGTATGACTTTGAAGCCGCACCACTTGATGGATTGCTACTATAGTCAGAGGTACAAGTATTAATATGGTGTGTGTATAAGGAACGCAAAATGGCACCCATTAGCAGACATATTATCTGGCGTTTTGTTTTACAATATTATGCAAAACTAACTTTTCTTACCTTCTGGTACCTGCTGATGTGTATTTGAGAGTCCTGAAAATTTGCGCACGTCCGCCACTGTAGTCTGTGTCGATGCCGCAGTCGATAAGCTTCTTTTTTTTCCACTATCTTCCTGTAATGGGGCAAATACACCCTCTGCTGTTGCCATTTCTATTATAAAGTAGCGTAAAGTTCTAACTTATATCTCGCTATGGAAGCGCTAAAAACTACCAGTGTAGTGGGTTTACATAATTCACCCACAGACCTTTTATTAGAGAGTTCCGGTCGGACGGTTTTTCATGGGACACATTTCCGGCGTTGTTGTTGCACTAGTGAGCCACGGATGAGAAGATGCTGCTCCGTTATTGATTTAAGTAAAGTCTGAATGTCATTGAAACAGTTAGCTCCATCTTTTGACACTTTTTCCACTCCCGTCCTTGCATGCTACACTGCTACAACAAAGATGACGGGGAGAAGACGCTAATATGCAAGGGTGCAAATTCCAAACCTAATTTGTTGCAAAAAACCCAAAGAAAATTTAATTGCAAAAAAGTAATCCATTCATAAATTTAAACTGTCATGAGGTATGCAAAGGTGGGACCTCCCATCCATTCATCTTCCTCCGCTTATCCGAGGTCGGGTCGTGGGGGCAGCAGCCTAAGCAGGGAAGCCCAGACTTCCCTCTCCCCAGCCACTTCGTCCAGTTCTTCCCGGGGGATCCCGAGGCGTTCCCAGGCCAGCCGCGAGACATAGTCTTCCCAACGTGTCCTGGGTCTTCCCCATGGCCTCCTACCGGTCGGATGTGCCCTAAACACCTCCCTAGGGAGGCGTTCGGGTGACATCCTGACCAGATGCCCGAACCACCTCATCTGGCTCCTTTCGATGTGGAGGAGCAGCGGCTTTACCTTGAGCTCCTCCCGGATGGCAGAGCTTCTCACCCTATCTCTAAGGGAGAGCCCCGCCACCCAGCGGAGGAAACTCATTTCGGCAGCTTGTACCCGTGATCTTGTCCTTTCGGTCATAACCCAAAGCTCATGACCATAGGTGAGGATGGGAACGTAGATGGACCGGTAAATTGAGAGCTTTGCCTTCCGGCTCAGCTCCTTCTTCACCACAACGGATCGATACAGCGTCCGCATTACTGAAGACGTCGCACCGATCCGCCTGTCGATCTCACGATCCACTCTTCCCTCACTCGTGAATAAGACTCCGAGGTACTTGAAGTCCTCCACTTGGGGCAGGGTCTCCTCCCAAACCTGGAGATGGCACTCCACACTTTTCCGGGCGAGAACCATGGACTCTGATTTGGAGGTGCTGATTCTCATCACAGTCGCTTCATACTCGGCTGCAAACAGATCCAGTGAGAGCTGAAGATCCTGGCCAGATCAGGACCACATCATCTGCAAAAAGCAGAGACCTAATCCTGCAGCCACCAAACCGGATCCCCTCAACGCCCTGACTGGGCCTAGAAATTCTGTCCATAAAAGTTATGAACAGAATCGGTTACAAAGGGCAGCCCTGGCGGAGTCCAACCCTCACTGGAAACGTGTCCGACTTACTGCCGGCAATGCGGACCAAGCTCTGACACTGATCGTACTGGGAGCGAACCGCCACAATCAGACAGTCCGATACCCCATACTCTCTGAGCACTCCCCACAGGACTTCCCGAGGGACACGGTCGAATGCCTTCTCCAAGTCCACAAAGCACATGTAGACTGGTTGGGCAAACTCCCAAGCACCCTCAAGGACCCTGCCGAGAGTATAGAGCTCGTCCACAGTTCCACAACCAGGACGAAAACAGCACTGTTCCTCCTGAATCCGAGGTTTGACTATCCGGCGTAGCCTCCTCTCCAGTACAGCTGAATAGACTTTACTGGGAAGGCTGAGGAGTGTGATCCCACGATAGTTGGAACACATCCTCCGGTGCCCCTTCTTAAAGAGAGGAACCACCACCACGGTCTGCCAATCCAGAGGTACCGCCCACGATCTCCATGCGATGTTGCAGAGTCTTGCCAACCAAGACATCCTCACAACATCCAGAGCCTTAAGGAACTCCGGGCGGATCTCATCTACCCCTGGGGCCTTGCCACCGAGGAGCTTTTTACCTACCTCAGCCCCAGAAATAGGAGAGATCACCACAGATTCCCCAGGAATTGCTTCCTCATTGGAAGACTTTTTGGTGCGATTAAGGAGGTCTTCGAAGTATTCACTCCACCGATCCACAACATCCGCAGTCGAGGTGAGCAGAACACCATGCTCACCATACACGGTGTTGACAGTGCACTGCTTCCCCTTCCTGAGGCGGCGGATGGTGGTCCAGAATGGCTTCGAAGCCGTCCAGAAGTCGTTTTCCATGGCTTCCCCGAACTTCTCCCATGTCCAAGTTTTTGCCTTTGCGACCGCTGAAGCCGCACACCGCTTGGTCTGTCGGTACCTGTCCGCTGCCTCCAGAGTCCTATGAGCCAAAAGGACCCGATAGGACTCTTTCTTCAGCTTGACGGACACCAGCGGGTTTTAGGATTACCGCCACGACAGGCACCAACTACCTTGCGGCCACAGCTCCAATCAGCCGCCTCGACTCAATGTCCAGCACTTCCCTCGTGACATGTTCAAAGTTCTTCCGGAGGTGGGAATTGGAACTCTCTCTGACTGGAGACTCTGCTAGACATTCCCAGCAGACCCTCACAATGCGTTTGGGCCTGCCACGTCTGTCCGGCATCCTTTCCCACCATCGCAGCCAAGTCACCACCATGTGGTGATCGGTAGAAAGCTCCGCCCCTCTCTTCACCCGAGTGTCCAAAACATGAGGCCGCAAATCCGATGACACAACTACAAAGTCAATCATGGAACTGCGGCCTAGGATGTCCTGGTGCCAAGTGCATATATGGACAACCTTATGTTTGTCCATAACAAACACCATGTTTAATCAGTCGTGATGATAACGTCCACGTTTTCAAATGGAGGAGAAGAAAAGTTCCTCCTTTCTGTCTAATACCACATGAAAGTGGTGAGTTTTTGGCATCTTAGTTGTCCAGCTTCCATATTCGTTTTTATACACTTTACAAGAAATATATTGGCGTCAAACTCCGTAGCTTGCTAGCTTGTTTGCGCTGGCTTTCGGAGACTCTTGTTTTGAAAGCGCAGGCGCGATGGAGCGGCACTTTTATTGTGAAGACAGGAACGTCCTCATGTGCGGTCAGTTTTTAGGCTTTTGACGGGATGTATGGTTGGAATAAAAAAGTATCTTTTTTCCTTCACACTTTTGATTCATTGATTGGAACTTTTATTATTAGATTGCACAGTACAGTACACATTCCGTACAATTGACCACTAAATGGTAACACCCCCATAAGTTTTTCAACTTGTTTAAGTCAGGTCATGTGACCACTTGGCTCTGTTTGATTGGTCCAACGTCACCAGTGACTGCATCTGATTGGTGGAACGAAGTGAAACGTCACCAGTAAGGCAGGCACTTTGAAGGTCTGTCTGACAGACCAAAACAAACAAAGCGTGCATTAACAGATCGATAAAAATTAGTAGCGAGTAGCGAGCTGAATGTAGATAAAAGTAGCGGAGTAAAAGTAGCGTTCCTTCTCTATAAATATACTTAAGTAAAAGTATGTTGCATTAAAACTACTCTTAGAAGTACAATTTATCCCAAAAGTTACTCAAGTAGATGTAACGGAGTAAATGTAGCGCGTTACTACCCACCTCTGCCCGGGGGAGCACTTTCCAGTACTCCCTCGAGTGTATCCAAAAAGGGTGGGTACTCTGAACTGCAGTTTGGTGCGTAAGCACAAACAACAGTCAGGACCCGTCCCCCCCACCCGAAGGCGTCGGAAAGTTACTCTCTCGTCCACTGGGTTGAACTCCAACGTGCAGGCTTTGAGCCGGGGGGGCAACAAGAATTGCTACCCCAGCTCGTTGCCTCTCACCGTTTGCAACGCCAGTGTGGAAGAGAGTCCAGCCCCTCTCGAGAGAACTGGTTCCAGCCGTCCCCCCCACCCGAAGGCGGAGGAAAGTTACTCTCTCGTCCACTGGGTTGAACTCCAACATGCAGGCTTTGAGCCGGGGGGGCAACAAGAATTGCTACCCCAGCCCGTTGCCTCTCACCGTTTGCAACGCCAGTGTGGAAGAGAGTCCAGCCCCTCTCGATGTAACTGGTTCCAGTGCCCTTGCTGTGCGTCGAAGTGAGTCCAACTTCTCCACCTCGCGCACTAGCTCAAGCTCCTTCCCCCCCGGCGAGGTGACATTCCACGTACCAAGAGCTAGCTTATGTAGTTGAGGATCAAACCGCCAAGTGCCCTGCCTTCGGCTGCCACCCAGCTCACATTGCACCCAACCTTTATGGCCCCTCCCATGAGTGGTGAGCCCATTGGAGGGGGGACCCACGTTGCCTCTTCGGGCTGTGCCCGGCCGGGCCCCATGGGGACAGGCCCGGCCACCAGGTGCTCGCCATTGTGCCCTTACTCCGGGCCTGGCTCCAGAGGGGGCCCGGTGACACGCGTCCGGGCGAGAGAAAACTGAGTCTCGGTTGTTGTATTTCCATAGAAATCTTCGAGCTGCTCTATGTCTGATCCCTCACCTAGGACCTGTTTGTCTTGGGAGACCCTACCAGGGGGCATAGAAGACCCCGGACAACATGGCTCCTAGGATCATTGGGACACGCAAACTCCTCTACCACGATAAGGTGGCAGCTCAGAGAGGAGTAGAGTGGGATAGAGTAGAGTGGGATCCGGTGGGACCTAATTCATAAAAAAAATCAAAATAATCCATTTATGCATGCTAAACTGAGGTTATGGGTGATTTTTCTGCATGATGGTGGTTCGATTTCTGAAGTTTTGAATCAGTTTTGTTGGACTTTATTTTGTCATGTTGTCACCTCCCCAGGAGATTGTTCTGTTGCTGCTGCGATATGACGCCTTTGCCAGCGTACCGTAATCAATGGAACTGCACAGATCCCGAAGGATGTCACAGAGGATGATGAAATCATTACCATGCTGGAGGGTATGCTTATACCATAGAGCATGTGAAATAAATGTCTCTTAGACACTTGTTCTAATTCTAAAATGTCTGTTGTTCGATTGTACCGCAGCTGCGGAGAGGAGAGAGGCGAGGCGTCGAGAAGAGAAGCTTCTGGAGGCTGCCAGAGAGGGAGATGTGACCGCTCTGTCCAAGCTGGTCAGAGTCAAAGTGCTTCTGTCAAATTAGTCAGCTGAAATATATTTTTTATTTTTCTTTGAAGTGATGGTAACAAATATCATGGAGTCACACTCACTGAGTTTAGAAAGAATATTGGCAGCTCGAGTGCCAAACGTCTGATGCAAATGGTGGATTGTTCCATGAAATAGAAGGTAAAGAACTTCAAATTAGTTATTACTCTACGTTAAGTGACAGTAAAGGATCACTGGCCGCAAAATTAGGTACACATAAACAATCTCATGATCTCCAAGAGCTGCTGAATAATGCTCAGTTCGATTAACATGTTCAAAGAGGTAATTGTAATTATGTTTATTAGTATAATTCATTACTTTCTTTAGCTTCATGAAAGCAACGCATTTGAAATATACAGTCGTGGTCAAATGTTTACATACACTTGTGAAGGACATAATGTCATGACTGTCTTGAGTTTCCAATAATTTCTACAACTCTTATTTTTTTGTGGTAGAGTGATTGGAGCACATACTTGTTGGTCACTAAAAACATTCATGAAGTTAGGTTATTTTATGAATTTATTATGGGTCTACTGGAAATGTGACCAAATCTGCTGGGTCAAAAGTATACATACAGCAACATACATTGTCAATTTTGGTGATGTAGAAAAGTTACAATCAAATCAAATTAGCTTCATGGCATGGCCTCTTAGCTTCATGTGAGTGATTATGATTGACGCCACCTGTTGACTTCTCTGAGCCCATTTAGATGGGGTTCATGTGATGCAGTCATTAGACTCCGTTACAAACGCAACAATAGGAAAGTCAGAAAAACTCAGAAAAAACTAATCGTTGACTTGAACAAGTCAGGAAAGTCACTTGGAGCCATTTCAAAGCAGCTTAAGGTCCCAAGAGCAACTGTGCAGACAATTGTTTCTTTTTTTTTTTTTTTTTTTTTCTTTTTTTTTTTTTTTTTCTTTTTTTTTTTGTGTCCTGTCCAGCTTCTCAGGCAAATCATATAGTTGATGTAGATGCCCATGTCGGCTGTTCAGATTTACTTTACAAAAGAGAAGTGTAGGATACTTCTCTTGTTGCCTTCTTTGTATTTGACTTTATTAAATGTATTTATATTATCATTTAGTCCAGCCGGGCCGGAGCAGGAGGGGATAGAAAGAGAAAAAAAAGAAGACAGAGGGGGAAATTGTGGGGACAAGAGGGGGATTAGACAGAGAGACAAAAACAACAACAGCAAACAACAACAACAATAGAGCAACATCAGCAAATATGACATGTACAAATATGATGGTAAAAGTAATAGCAAATAAGCAGTTAGCGAAAAATAAAAAATAATACAGAAATGACAATGAGCATTATTACACTACAAATGGATCAATACAAATACCAATAGAAATAGCGCTATTGATAATGAACAATACCAATAATTTACCTTTATTATCAACAATACAGTTGTTTAAATGCAACAATACATATACGTAATGATAACTTGAGACATTATACAATTGTTTCTAAGTATAATGTGCATGGCACAGTTTTGTCACTGCCCGATCAGGAAGAAAACGCAAGGTATCACCTGCTGCTGAGAAAAAATTTGTCAGGATGATCAAGAGTCACCCAAGAACCACCAAAAAGCAGGTCTGCAATGAATTGGAAGCTGCTGGAACACAGGTGTCAGTGTCCAGAGTCAAGCGCGTTTTGAATCGCCATGAACTGAGAGGCTACCATGCAGGAAGGAAGCCCTTGCTCCAGAAGCGACACCTTAAGGCTCGTCTAAAGTTTGCTGCTGATCACATGGACAAAGATAAGACCTTCTAGAGGAAAGTTCTGTGGTCAGATGAAACAAAAATTGAGCTGTTTGGCCACAATACCCAGCAATATGTTTGGAGGAGCAAAGTTGAGGCTTTTAATCCCAGGAACACTAAACCTACCGCCAAGCATGGTGATGGTAATAATATGCTCTGGGCCTGTTTTGCTGCCAATGGAACTGGTGCTTTACAGAGAGTAAATTGGACAATGAAAAAGGAGGATTACCTTCAAATTCTTCAGGACAACCTAAAATCATCAGCCCGGAGGTTGGGTCTTGGGCGCAGTTGGGAGTTCCAACAGAACAATGACCCCCCCAAACACACGACAAAAGTGGTAAAGGAATGGCTAAATCAGGCTAGAATTAAGGTTTTAGAATGGCCTTCCTAAAGTCCTGACTTAAACCCCATTGAGAACATGTGGACAATGCTGAAGAAACAAGTCCATGTCAGAACACCAACAAATTTAGCTGAACTGTACCAATTTTGTCAAGAGGAGTGGTCAAAAATTCAACCAGAAGCTTGTGGATGGCTACCAAAAGCGCCTTATTGCAGTGAAACTTGCCAAGGAACATGTAACCAAATATTAACATTGCTGACATTAACATATACTTTTGACCCAACTGATTTGGTCACATTTTCAGTAGACTCATAATAAATTCATAAAAGAACCAAACTTCATGAATGTTTTTTGTGACAAAAAAGTATGTTCTCCAATCACTCTATCACAAAAAATAAGAGTTGTAGAAATTATTGGAAACTCAAGACAGCCATGACATTATGTTCTTTACAAGTGTATGTAAACTTCTGACCGTGACTACGTTGTTAATATTGTTCTCACATTCTTTTTTAAGAGGCAATTTTTGCAGCTAAGGGAATGTGCCGTGACTAATATTTAGTGTGATAAATATGCTTCATGTCCCCCTTAGCTCAGTGGAAAGGAGGTTGTGGATGTTCACTGCAAGGATTCAGTGGGAAACACACCATTACACTGTGCTGCCTACAGAGGGCACAAGCAGTGCATAATAAAACTGCTCGGATGTGGCGCTTGCCCCACGGTCAGAAATAGCAAAGGTACTTACTGTATGCATGGTTGAATTTATAATTGTTTTATTTTGCTATAGTCCTGAAGTACAATTAAATGATGCTTTGTCACAGAGCAAACATCATTGGACTTGGTACGTGATGACGATCTAAAGGGGGTTCTAAAAGCACATCAAGAAAAGGTGACTGAACAGTGATTGACATTTGTGTGTCATTTCTGGCACATATTTAAACTTCTGGCACCTAATGGTGCCATTGTTGTTGTTTCATTTTTGTATGTCCCCTTTCACTCCATCTGTGACCGACACCTGCTCCCTTGTTCAGACAAAACCAACACTTTGACTAGCCCCACTGAGTCCTCAGTTAAAATAATACAGATAACAATGCTGCTTGCCTGTCCGCTCATCTGACAAATGTTTGTTTTCCCCTTTCGAACAAAGGATGGGAGCAGCCGGGTGAAGAAGATTGAAGGCCCTCTCTGGAAGGTACCCAGATATCAAAGTGTGTTCCTTACCTCTCAGCATGTAGAGCGATGTTCCTGCTCAGACCGCGGAAGATATGTTATATAATGTGCCTAAATAAAACTGATTGTGTGCAGTATACAAAGGTTCATTAAGTTCATACACTTTTCTATTCATTTTATATAATATAATTTCACAGGAAAAAATATATCGTATTCATTGCTGTGTATATTTCTGCCTCAGAGTTCACGCTTTCTTGGGTGGCGTCTCAACTGGGTGGTAATTGAGGACGGAACTGTCTCCTGGTACCACAGAAAGTGAGATCATTTTCCTAATGCATTGTTGTTTTTTTTGGTGCTGTAATAAAGCATGCTGGGAGTGTCATGATTGCTACAGTATGTGGAACAAGTTTCCAATTAACGCACACTAGAAAGCTAAAATTGGATTGCATTTAGTGGTAAAATGTACAGTTACATTGTTAACATATTGCACCTTCATTGTGTTTCTTTCCAGGGCTGAGTCAGTGGCTGGTGTAAGAAAACAGGGCTGCAAATCTTTAGCACAAGCTGATTGCATGGTACGCAGTGGAGCTTATATCCTCCTGTATTCCTAGTACATATACAGTACAGGCCAAACGTTTGGAGACACCTTCTCATTTCAATGCATTTTCTTTATTTTCATGACTGTTTACATTGTAGATTGTCACTGAAGGAATCAAAACTATGACACCTGTGAAGTGAAAACCATTTCAGGTAACTACCTCTTGAAGCTCATCAAGAGAAAAGAGTGACTATTTTGAAGAAACTAGAATATTAAACATGCTTTCAGTTATTTTACCTTTTTTTGTTAAGTACACAACTCCACATGTGTTCATTCATAGTTTTGATGCTGTCAGTGACAATCTACAATGTAAATAGTCATGAAAATAGAACACATTGAATGAGAAGGTGTGTCCAAACCTTTGGCCTGCACTGTATGTGCATATGCATTTGTGTCCCTTCTGTTACAGATTTGTGCAAGTTTTTTCTTGATGATGAAATATATTTTTGTGATTCCAGATTAAACCGTGGGATAATTGCTTCTTCATGCTCAGGTGTGCTGATGATTCTGCACTCTGTTTTAAGGTGCCCTCAAAGATGGACTCTGTAGCAATGCGAAAAGTGAGCCACCATTCCTTTTTGTGTCAAGTCGGCTCATTTTGATGCACTGTGAGTGTCAATATGACAACAAATTCTAATCCTAGAGATGGTTGGATGCTTTTGAGGCACATTCCTCTTATAGCACTCACCACTGCACCCAGCAAGAACTCATGGAAGATGCGGTCACAGAGCGCGACATTACAACAATCAACATAACTCAAGCTCTGCAAGTAAGATTAAAACTAATAGGCTGATGACGGAGCGCCAGCCATTCTGTTCAGTACTCAATCTGCGCCTCTTACTCATGCTGTAGGCCGCCAGTGCTTGCCAGGACAAACTGGAGAGTGAGGTGTCCGTTTTCCTATCCATGGTGAAGAATGAGGAGAATTGTGGTGAATGTCCAGAATCTTGAAATTGTGAATTAAGGAATAAGACATTTAAACTTCTTTGATATTTTTCCCCTTTGTCAGCGTTGCCTGCACCACTTCTACTGAAAGCAAAAGACACCAGCAAGCTTTCCAGTGAAACTAGTGCTGCTCTCCAGCTCTGCCTTCAGTTATTGTCCAGTCAAGAAGAGGTAATACTCGAGCCTTTTTTGGTTGCGTTTTTCTTTTCCCTAGACCAATGCTCTCCAACTGTCGTCACCATGAGTGCTACTTTGTCAAAAAGAAAGGCTAGTTGAGCTTTTTGAGCTTTGCTGTATATTGTATTTATATGACGAGCAAAATATTAGTACTTTATTTACGAAGCAGACCTCTAATGGGACGGCGTGGCGCAGTGGAAGAGTGGCCGTGCGCGACCCGAGGGTCCCTGGTTCAATCCCCACCTAGTACCAACCTCGTCATGTCCGCTGTGTCCTGAGCAAGACACTTCACCCTTTCTCCTGATGGGTGCTGGTTAGCGCCTTGCATGGCAGCTCCTTCCATCAGTGTGTGAATGTGTGTGTGAATGGGTAAATGTGGAAGTAGTGTCAAAGCGCTTTGAGTACCTTGAAGGTAGAAAAGCGCTATACAAGTACAACCCATTTATCATTTATCATTTAATCAAACAGTGTGGTCACTGTCACTTATGCTATTTTTTTAGTACTTTTTCATTAAATAGAAGCATAATGTCTGAATTGAACAGTTAAATAGAAAATACTTAGTTGAAACAAGTATTATTTGGCCATTTTGGTTAAGCTTCCCAAAATCAGCTACTGTTGGGTAAATCTACTCTAGACCGTGTCCGCTGTGGCATTAGGAACTAAAAATTGAGTTGTTTTTAGCATGACTGCAGTTAGCTTAGCAGGTTGAAAAAAGCAAGTCCTTCCTCACTTTGACTCAAACCCGGTTCCATAATAGCACCGGTGCCAAGGTAAACAGTAGTTACCAGACCAAAAAAGCAGTAGATATCGGTGCTCAATTTCCATGCTAAATGAATGCAGACTCACCAACCTGCAACAAGTGCTTGGCGGTGATATTGTTAGGCAAGGCAAATTTGTTTATAGAGTACAATTCATACGCAAGACAAATTAAACTGCTCTACACATGCATAGAATTACTAGGTGAATACAATCTTGAATACAAATAAAATCATAAGAATAATCATTAATTCAATTACATACAAAGTGTATATAAAATACTTTGTTTTTAAAAAATAAAAAAAGTTTTCAGCATGGATCTGAACAACATTAAGGCCTGTCTCACATCTTCTGGAAGACTGTTCCAGATTGTAGGAATATAAAACTGAAACAGTCTCACCATGTTTAGTCCAAACTCTGGGCATCAGCAGGAGACCACTTCCTGAGGTCCTCAGAGCCCGAGATGGTTCATATGACTCTAACTTGTCACAGACATACTTTGAAAGGATTCGCACACAAGCACAGCTGTTCTAAAATCTATTCTCTGAGCAACAGAAAGCCAGTGCAGTAACCCAAGCACTGCACTAATGTGGTTGTATTTGCTGGTTCTAGTCAGGACTCGGGCAGCAGCATTCTGGTTGTACAAGTAAGAAGAAGAGCACAGTCTAACGCTCTTTTTAAATGTTATTGCTGACTTTAACATGCCGAACGGCATCCCTCATAACACTGCTTGCACCGCAGCGCTAGCCAGTACCCACAACAACACAGGACTTCTTCATTATGCACCAATGACAGTTACAGGAGTGATGTCGCTTTCATGAATACCTGGAATTATAAACAAGCCAGTCGTTTGTGCAGGGTCTGTATGTTCCGTATTGCTGCAATAATAATATAATTTTGATTATTTATTTATTTGGATATATATTTTTCAAATTAATGTAACTTATATTTTAAATCAAATAATTTATATATTTAAATTACTAGTCGGTTCCATTTGAATTTCAAAAAATTCCATGAAAATTAAAAAAAGCTTCTTTTTTTTTTTTTTTTTTTAAATTGCACATACACTTGGTCTGATCCACTTGTGCCAATGACCGGGATGTTCCCTTGTGGAGGGTGGAAGGAGGGTAGTTGTAGCAGTTGTGCAGTGTGGTAATCATTGGGAAAGATCTCCTTTTCTGCTTGGGTCTGCATTTAGCTTGTGGATCAGTGCAGACTCGCACACATGAACGCACTCCTACTCTGGGAATAAGCTGTGTTTTAAGTAGGAAGGAGCTGAACGATGTGTGTGTGTGTAGTGTATATTCATGTGTTCAGTTGTAGACGTGTGCGCACACTGTCGCACGCTGAGAAGAGTGAAGGAAAAGGAGGCACTCCCAACCAGCATTTGCACAGGTACATATTCTATTCTTCAGCCAAATCCTGTTCTGGTCACTCCCATTTTAGTTTAAATGTATGATGATGTGCTTTTGTTAAGAGTTGGTCTTAATTGCTGCAAAACTTTGAGCTAATCTTTCTTTGGATTTAATGTCCTTAATTCAGAGTGTGAAATTGAGCTTGCGCTAATGAATTTAGCACTGCCTGTAGTACTGCCTGCCTCTTATTTTTAATGAAACTAGCCTTTGTTGAATTTGGTCAAACTGCAATGTGACAAGCGGTAGAAAATGGATGGATGGATGCTCTGTACATTAAGTTGCAGACCTTTTTTCAAGTTTGAAATAGTGTATGTATCCGCTGTGACAACTTGTCTCAGTGTTTTACAGAAGTATAATGTTCAAATGGGAAACAGCGGGACAGCAATGTCTAAAGCTGCATGTTTACACAGGGACGTGTGCACTGCCCTTCCAAATTATAAATGCATGAATTGCCAGCAGCTGCTTTCCTGTCAGAGGGGTAAACTGGCCTGGTTATCACAGGAAGGTTATAAAGCGTTTCATCAGGCATGAAGAATGTCAGACTAATGCTCGCTAAATTTCTGTTTTAAAAACTGTATCATGTAATCGCAAAGGAAAATGTCTTCACAAGCCCTTTTCTTTTGCTAAGCTGCCGCGACTTTATATATCATAAGTGGATTATATATTCCACAATGCTGAGATTGGCTGTGTCATATGGCATTAACGCTAATTCCGCCATTCCATTATCCTGCGACTTCCTTGAATGCCATGCCGTCTGTTATACAAACCCTGTTTCCATATGAGTTGGGAAATTGTGTTAGATGTAAATATAAACGGAATACAATGATTTGCAAATCCTTTTCAACCCATATTCAGTTGAATATGCTACAAAGACAACATATTTGATGTTCAAACTGATAAACTTTTTTTTTTTGGCAAATAATCATTAACTTTAGAATTTGATGCCAGCAACACGTGACAAAGAAGTTGGGAAAGGTGGCAATGAATACTGATAAAGTTGAGGAATGCTCATCAAACACTTATTTAGAACATCCCACAGGTGTGCAGGCTAATTGGGAACAGGTGGGTGCCATGATTGGGTATAAAAATAGCTTCCCAAAAAATGCTCAGTCTTTCACAAGAAAGGATGGGGCAAGGTACACCCCTTTGTCCACAACTGCATGAGCAAATAGTCAAACAGTTTAAGAACAACGTTTCTGAAAGTGCAATTGCAAGAGATTTAGGGATTTCAACATCTACGCTCCATAATATCATCAAAAGGTTCAGAGAATCTGGAGAAATCACTCCACGTAAGCAGCATGGCCGGAAACCAACATTGAATGACCGTGACCTTCGATCCCTCAGACGGCACTGTATCAAAAACCGACATCAATCTCTAAAGGATATCACCACATGGGCTCAGGAACACTTCAGAAAACCACTGTCACTAAATACAGTTTGTCGCTACATCCGTAAGTGCAAGTTAAAGCTCTACTATGCAAAGCAAAAGCCATTTATCAACAACATCCAGAAACGCCGCCGGCTTCTCTGGGCCCGAGATCATCTAAGATGGACTCATGCAAAGTGGAAAAGTGTTCTGTGGTCTGACGAGTCCACATTTCAAATTATTTTTGGAAATATTTGACATCGTGTCATCCGGACCAAAGGGGAAGCGAACCATCCAAACTGTTATCGACGCAAAGTTCAAAAGCCAGCATCTGTTATGGTATGGGGTTGCAGTAGTGCCCAAGGCATGGGTAACTTACACATCTGTGAAGGCACCATTAATGCTGAAAGGTACATACAGGTTTTGGAACAACATATGCTGCCATCTAAGCGCCGTCTTTTTCATGGATGCCCCTGTTTATTTCAGCAAGACAATGCCAAGCCACATTCAGCACGTGTTACAACAACGTGGCTTCGTAAAAAAAAAGTGCGGGTACTTTCCTGGCCCGCCTGCAGTCCAGACCTGTCTCCCATCGAAAATATGTGGCGCATTATGAAGCGTAAAATACGACAGCGGAGACCCCGGACTGTTGAACGATTGAAGCTCTACATAAAACAAGAATGGGAAAGAATTCCACTTTCAAAGCTTCAACAATTAGTTTCCTCAGTTCCCAATCGTTGAGTGTTGTTAAAAGAAAAGGTGATGTAACACAGTGGTGAACATGCCCAACTACTTTGGCACGTGTTGCAGCCATGAAATTCTAAGTTAATTATTATTTGCAAAAAAAAAAAAAGTTTGAGTTTGAACATCAAATATCTTGTCTTTGTAGTGCATTCAATTGAATATGGATTGAAAGGGATTTGCAAATCATTATATTCCGTTTATATTTACATTTAACACAATTTCCCAACTCATATGGAAACGGGGTTTGTACTTTAATAATAGTATTGGTGTGCTATTGCAGTTTTACTTGAATGTCTCTGCATATACAGTGCAAAGAGGACAGGTCTGATTCCTCTGAGGGTTTAAATACGCAAATAAGATGCCGCCGAGAACGCCTGGTCTGACCCACATCAGCTACATCCGCAGAACGAGTCCAATCCTGTGCGTGTTTTAGTGAGGAGATATACTTACTTACTTATAGCCTGATCTCTGGTAGTCTTATTCTCCATATCTGCACGAGGAACCCTAAGGGCCTGATCTACTTAAGGTTTGCATGTATTAAAACACCTGCAAAATTGATGGCGCACGCCAAGCTGATCTTCTAAGATCATGCTCAGAGGAGTGTGCCTCTTAAATGAGCAAAATAGAGAGCGTTTTCCATAAAACGTGTATTCATGTTTATGCAGAATGTATGCTGATTGTCAAAATGCCGAAAGAGTTGAAGTAGATGCGAGTATAATTATTTACCAAACGCAATGGGATTTTATCCAGACTAAAACTGTTCTTGATCTATTGACCACGTCTGGAATGTGCGTGCAAACTCACACAGTTATCAATTGAACTTCAAATCAAACTTAGTTTACATCTCACTTTTCGTATACAGGCAAGTGGCAAACGCAAAGTTCTGTACAAAAATAATAGAATAGAAGAAAACATGCATTCACACACAGCACTATTGACAAAAACACAGCCAAAACAAAATATTGCATGTCACAGGCAAAACACCACTTTTGAGGCATCCCCACTGTAGAACAACTACAATTATTTATCCATCCATCTTCTTCCGCTTATCCGAGGTCGGGTTGCGGTGGAAGCAGCCTAAGTAGAGAAGCCCAGACTTCACCCTCTTCCCAGCTACTTCGTTCAGCTCCTCCCGGGGGATCCCGAGGCGTTCCCACGACAAACGGGATAAATAGTCTCCCTAACGTGTCCTGGGTCTTGTTCTAAAATACCTCGCTTGGGAGGCCCCTGGGGGGCCATCCTGACAGGATGCTCGAACCACCTCATCTGACTCCTCTCGTTGTGGAGGAGCAGCGGCTTTACCTTGAGCTCCTTCCGAATGACAGAGCTTCTCACCCTATCTTTAAAAGACAGCCGCCACCACCCTGCATTACTGCACACGCCGCACCTGTTGATCTCACGATCCCCTCTTCCTTCACTCGTGAACAAGACTCCAAGGTACTTGAACTCTTCCACTTAAAGCAAGATCTCCTCCCCAACCCGGGGATGGCATTCCACCCTTTTCCGGGCGAGAACCATGGACTCGGAGATGGAGGTGCTGATTCTCACCCCAGTCCCTTCACACAACAGGTCCAGTGACAGCTGAAAATCCTGGCCAGATGAAGCCATCAAGACCACATAATCTGCGAAAAGCAGAGACCTAATCCTGCTGCCACCAAACCCGATCCCCTCAACGCCCTGACTGCGCCTGAAAATTCTGTCCATAAGTTATGAACAGAATTAGTGACAAGGGCAGCCTTGACTGAGTCCAAACCTCTCTGAGAATAAGTCTGATTTACTGCCGGCAATGAAAACAAAGCTCTGATACCGATCATACAGGGAGCGGACCGCCACAATTAGACAGTCCGATACTCCATACTCTGAGCCCTCCCCACAGGACTTCCCTAGGGACACGGTCGAATGCCTTCTCCAAGTCCACAAAGCACACCGCTTGGCCTGTCTGTACCTGTCCGCTGCCTCTGGAGTCCCATGAGCCAAAAGGACCCGATAAGACTCTTTCAGCTTGACTGCATCCCTGGAATTACCGCCACGATAGGCACCAACCAACTCGTGGCCACAGTTCTGATCGGCCGCCTCAACAACAGAGGTGCGGAACATAGCCCACTCGGACACAATGTCTGGTTCCATAGGGGGGGCACCAGTGACCTGCATTTGGGCGAGGGAAATTTGAGTTCTCGTTTTTTGTTCTTCATAAAGGTCTTTGAGCTGCTCTTTGTCTGGTCCCTCATCGAGGACCTGTTTGTCTTGGGAGATCCTACCAGGGGGCATCAAAGCCCCCGGACAACATAGCAAACTCCTCTACCATGATAAGGTGGCAGATCAGAAACGATTAACTAAAATGAATGCCATCTAAAAAATAGTATAAAGCATATGATAAAATATATGTAAAAATAAAATATAAATAATACTAAAGTTTCTAAAAACGTAACATTGAGAGAATAATAACAGTAATATTAATAATGATGCATAAAAATTGCCTAATCATTGCAGAGGCAGGAGAAATGCAGTATATTTTTGCCCCACTCCTCACACTGCAGACTGTAAAATAGCAGATTGCCCTTCACACCTCTGGAGCTCAGTGATCACAAAACTAACCTCTACTTAAAAAGCCGCCTCATGGGGTTCTAAACCACTGCCTGTCATCTTTCACCCAAAGGATAAAGGGAACAGTATATGTTGGCCTCCTTATTTGAGGTTTTTGAAGGAGATATTTAACTTTGGCCTGATACAATTTTGGTTAAAGACTATATTCTTGGCCAGCCTACTGCATCTATATGCTTGTGTCTGTAGCTGTCACAGAAATTGACACATGCATCAACTTAGAGCACACATTTTAGTTAATCTCACATCTCTACCCTTGGGGGTGTTCGCCAAGGACAAGCATCTCTCCCAATTCCCATCGGCAATGGCACACCGCATCAACGGGATTTAAAATAGCTCAGTTCGTGTTCAGGCAAAAGGTAATGCGGTGAGAGCGAAAGAGCTGGCACGGAGTGTTACAAAACAAAGTGTTCTCTTCCTGGACAGACTACTGAGCCAAGAGCTTGGAAATGTGTGCTGTCAGACATACATCATTCATCTCCTAAGAGGGTTTAATAAGGAGAAAGCAAATTGTTCCCATGAGCAAGGGACTTGGGGCTGGGTGTAGTCTGCTGGTAAGGTTCCCCTAAGCCACGGGTATCCAAAGTGAAAGTGGGCCACGGGCCAAATACCGCAATTGTAAGTGTACAGCAGCACCTTGAGTGAAGGGTTTAGCCCCCTACCACCATATATATTGTTCTCTAGATGGTGATGAGTTGACCTTGTGGACCTTAACTCAATGATTGTGTGAGCTTGAAAGAGGTCCGTATGAATATGTATTACATTTTGGGAAGCTATTCAAGTTTTGCAGGCCAACTTTGGGCACCCCTGTCCTAGGCATTTAATTCACATTAGTTCCATAACAACTTTCCAGACCTATTGACAGAGGCTTTTTTTACAAGCTCCTGTTTATTTAGAATCCCAAGTTGGTCATTGTGTCATCTACCATATTTATAAAACCAATCAGTAGGTTTCCAGTTTGTAAAAAATGTTCCAGTGAGTATTTTTTGTCAGTAGTAATGAAAGGAGCAAAGCTGCCCAAGATAATACGAAACCCTGATCTGTTGTGTCTCTCGAGGGCTTGGTTCAGGTTGCAGTAAAGGGACACTCAATCTCGACCTACACATCTCTGGGTTCAGGGTTTTTGTTCTAATCTGCAGAAACTAGATCTGATGGCATGTTCCCAACAATGAGATGTAATTAAAGCTGAAACGAGCAATGCACCGATACCAATCAAAACATGAGTGACTTCAAAACAATTTTCAAGATTAACACAAAGTTAAAAAAGCCATTCAAATAATAATAATATAGTAGTACCTCAACTTACAAGCACGATTCGTTCGATGACAAATCTCCTAATTCAAAACCTATATATCTCAAATCAGCCCCGTCCATTACAATTATTTTAAATCAATTTAATCCGTGTTTAGCCGCCAATAAACACAGCAATTTTAATATATACCCTTAATAACAAGAAATAATTTTAAGTAAGAAATTGTTTGAAAATCAGCACAATAGATTTATGAAATAATGTAATAACGTCCATTTTTACCCTGGGGACCGAACAAATGCGGCATCTACTTCAAGTTGCTTCACCATCAATAGCTTCTCCATATTCTCATGGATGGATGTCCGCCCTTTGGATATTGTCTGCAGGCGCAGCAGCTGGCTGCTGCTTTAAGAGTTGCTGACTGCATAGCTGATTTATGGGTTGGCTGCACGGTCAATCCTGTCTTGTTTCTTCGGTTCGGTGAATATCTTCCGCTTTTAAGGCCAGATGCATTCGCAATGCCAGCTAGCGGTGGGGAAGATTGTAACTTATTTTTCAACCTACTCGTAACTCAAATTATGCTCACAAATTTTTTAGCATAACAAAAATCAGAGAGCCAGCTTGTACCTGAAATTACTCTTAAATTGAGGTAAGCCTGTAATAATAATGCATGTGTGTATTTGTTGCATCCAAACCTTCAGGTTTGGACACTGAAGTTGGAGCATGAAGTGGAGAAGAACAAGGCTCTTACAGAGGCGCTGCAGACCATAGCGACTGAGCACCACAAGCTCAAGCAGACCCTGTGCAAGAGTAGGAGGTCGTCCGCCCTCAGCACGCTCACTGAAGATGAATTCTATGACGCTTTGTCAGGTCAGCAGACCCTTTTAGCCATAGACCATCATGAATTGTCACATTTTCATGAGCTGACAAAATATCTGCTCTGATGATAATATGTCCATGCATTGCCCGTTATGATCATGCTCAGTCCCGGGCTAAATTGGGGCCCGAGCAGAATTTTATTTTTAGGCCCCCCCCCAGCCCCCAGATTTTTTTTATTTTTTTTTATTTTTTATGTGCAACAATTTACCTTTTTTTTTTTTTTTTAAACTAACCTGTATTTAATTAGATGCATGTGGGAGATTTTTTTTTATTTTGTAGAAAATGAAAACATCTCTAATCTTTCCAACTCTTACCTCGGCTGGAATTCGATCCCAGGCCTTTTGTAATGAGCACTCAAGTTGTGTGCCACAGAAATGTTGTTTCGGGGTGGCAAATTATCACGTTAATTACGATTCATTTATTACAATACTATTTAGCGTATTAGGTTTTTTATTTGTGTATGCCTGTGCGTTGCCTCGCTCTTTTCTTGTTCTTTACTGAGAACATTTATTGAGAGTAACAACACTACAGCCATTAGGCACGACGATAGTAGATTTTAAATAGTGGAAATGGGATGAAATTATTTTAACAAACAGTGGAAAATATTCATAATATACTTGAAGACGTATCAGAAGTGTTTATAGTTTAAGTTTGAATGTTGTCTTGATTTTAGCGTAGAATAAAACCCATTCATCCATCTATTTTCTACCGCTTAATCCCTTCGGGTCGCGGGGGGCGCTGGAGCCTATCTCAGCTACAATCGGGCGGAAGGCAGGGTACACCCTGGACAAGTCGCCTCCTCATCACAGGGCCAACACAGATAGACAGACAACATTCACACTCACATTCACACACTAGGGCCAATTTAGTGTTGCCAATCAACCTATCCCCAGGTGCGTGTTTTTGGAGGTGGGAGGAAGCTGTAGTAAAACCAAAATTCTTAAATAAATAATTAATGTTCAGTTGCTGAATAAGGTTTAAGACATTATATACAAAAAAAGAGATGAGGCAGATTAATTACCGTATTTTTCCAGGTTATAGAGCGCACCCACTAAATTTTAGAAGAAAAAACACTAATCCCATACACCGTATTTACGGACTATAAGGCGCACTTGAAATTATTTCATTTTCTCAAAAATCGACTTATAACCCGGTGCACCTAATGTTCGGAATAATTCTGGTTGTGCTCACCGACCTCGAAGATATTTTATCTGGTACGTGGTGTAATAAGTGTGACCAGTAGATGGCAGTCACACATAAGATACGTGTAGACTGCAAGATGACACCAGTAAAGAACACCAAAACTTTCGATGTTCCATTGAGAATATAGAAAATTACACATGGTGCTCAAAAATCCGTCAAAATGTTTTAGTACCACTTTGGTAAGCTATGAAGCCGCACCGCTTGATGGACTGTCGGAGCATTACGGCTACCGTAGTCAGACGTACTGTGCTTCAACATACAGTATTACTATGGTGTGTGTGTGTATAAGGACCGCAAAATGGCACCTATTACCGGGCGTTTTGTTTCGCAAAATTATGCAAAATCAACTTTTCTTACCTTCTGGCACCTGCTGATCTTTAATTGGGATCTGCAGAAGTCCTGATCTTGTGCGCAGGTCCGCCATTGTAGTCGATAATCTTTGTTACGTTCTGGATGCATTGCTGCGATGTTTGTGTCTCCTTGGAAGCAGACGGACTAGCAGGAAACCAGCAGGAGCAGCGTGCAGGTAGGAGTCTATTTTAATTCTTCCCGGCAAGACAACAAATAAAAAAACTCAGACACTAGTCAAGAGCGGAGCCAAAATACCAAGATAGTCGCAAGAAAGTCTTAATATAGGAAAAATACACAAGCGTGGGGAAAAGCGAAGAGCAAGCATTGACCCAGCAACTTGTGCTGAGTGACTGAAATATATAAAGGGGAGTCCATCCATCCATTGATTAACCAAAACAGCTGGTGGGAACACTAATTACTAAACAAGGGCAGGTGTGGAGAATGTGTGTCCATGAAAACCAAAAGTAAACAAAAGGAAATAAGGTAGTGCATGGAAACAGACTAACATAGGAAAAAAGCCACAAAACATAAATCTAGCCATGACCCGGGCAATTTCTTCTTATCCTCTGTCTTGTTATGGGACGTTCCTCCTTCGCTGTTGCTATTTCTAATATAAAGTAACTTCTGTGTCGCCATGGAAGCGAAAACTACCGGTGTAGTGAGTTTACATAATTCACCCACGGAACTTTAGTTATTAGAGGGTTCCGGCCGGACGGGTTTTCACGGGGGACACATTTCCGCCGTTGTTGCACTAGTAAGCCACGGATGAGGAGATGCTGCTCCGTTATTGATTTTAAAAAAGTCTGAATGTCATTAAAACAGTTAGCTCCATCTTTTGACACTCCCATCCTTGCATGCTACACCGCTACAGCAAAGATGACGGGCAGAAGACGCTGTCAAAGCCACATAAATAATACCGCCCACAAAACGGCGCATCCTGAAGCAATGGTCAGAAGACGACCTAAAGATGATCTGTAAAACATAATCTATGCAACATTTTGACCAAAGAACCACCATTACATGTTATGTAGACCACAAAGAAGTATTTTCAATTTAGAAAAAAAATCATAATATGACCCCTTTTAATGCACCTTATAATCTGGTGCGCCTTTTGTATGAAAATAGACCTGAATAGATCATAATATGACCCCTTTAATGCGCCTTATAATCTGGTGCGCCTTTTGTATGAAAATAGACCTGAATAGACCCGCTTCTCAGCAGTGCGCCCTATGATCCGATAAATACGGTATTAGCCGTACCGGACTATAAACCACAGATATATACATTGTGAAATTAGTTATTTAGAAAGAACAATTGTATAAATGTTTATTTTACATACCTTAATTGTTTCCAAACGATGTCTGTGACACGGCAGTAAAACAGCAGATCAAACTAAACCGAAGTCATCGTCATGGGCCAACCAGCTGCTGAAGTTAGCTCTCCAATCAGCCAAATAGACTCAATAATTCCATGGTGACAGTTGGGTGAATTTACTGAGGAATTTGTGAAACTAGAAGAATACAATCAGAATGCCACTGTAAGGTAATAATACTAACAGACACTCGTAATGTTAACAACGCTACCTTCATTACATACACAATAGCATGTACGAATATGCATGATAACACTGTTATAGTCCGGAATTTACGGTAATTACAGATCATAATTAATTGCTCTTTTTTAATTGCTTGACAGCTGTAATTTTGTCATTATATTCAAATCGGTAAAATTGCTTGGTATACGCTTAAATAAAATTTCATATGAAGTATTTTGTAATTCATGAATTGACATTTTACATGCACTTATTCACACAAAACTGGGCCCACCCTCATGATCTATGTTTACGGAGTGTTGACCCTGTGCTCAGCCTCAGCCTTTTTTTTTTTCCTCGATGTAAATACAGAATGTATAGTGTATACTTCCTCCAAGATGTTTGTGCACTACAACAGTCCCTTGAGAATGTCTGCATTATTCATAAAGAGCGCTGACCGCAGACATTGTTTGCCCATGAGACTCTTTAAACTGTGCTCAGCACTTACTCTGCCTTTATGTTGAATATAATGTTGTGCAAAAAATGTGAGTCGAGCTGCTGAGGATCATGATGTAATCCCACAACGCTGCTGTTAGTCAAATAATAGTTTTTTACAAAGCTGATATATGCAAAAATGATACTGCTTGTATTGCAATGATGAGCAGGAGAGTGGAGCAAACTGTGTCGCAGGAAGTGAAGCCTCATTGGAACACAAAGCTCAGGTGGGGTTTGGTGAGGCAGCAGGGAGGAGGCAGAGTCATTGGGGAGGTAGTTAAAGAGGAACTGGAGTTGTGTGTTTGTGTTGTGAACCGATGAGGCTGCTGCTTGCCCAGAACCGTGTATTTTTGGCATGATCCGCCATCACCTGCCCCCCGTTGTCTTCCCGCAGAGTCCGAGTCGGAGCTGTCTGTGAGCAGCTTCCTGTCAGTGGCCAGTAACTCCTGTGAAGAGGACGGCAGCGACACCCCCCTTCTCAACAGTCTCAGGGGGGCTGCCGGAATGTCAGGGGAGGATAACCATGACAACCAGAACAATGCCGCCAACAAGCGCAGGTGGGTCATGCTCCACTTATGTCATGCTTGTTTGTGTGTGTGAAGGATGACTGCTCGTCGCATGTGTTTATAAAATTATTTTCTAATCTGGTCATTTCAGTTTAAGTTTTTTTTTTTTTTTTGGCATAACTGTCTGATAACAGAGTAGCGTGCCTCAATTAGCAAGAAGAGAAGGCGTTACAGTATACCATCTTTCCATTCTGCTGGGTTTTTGTTTGTACCAGCACCCACTTCCCAGAGAATAAGCCTGTTTTGTTTTTCCTGCCCCGTCCAACTCTCCATAACCAGCCTGTGCTGGCTGGATGCTTTGCTGCTAGAAGAGGGGTCAAGCATTAATTTCCAACTCCGCTTCTCTTTCTTGGTACAACAAGTGAATTATTTAGCACGTTCTGGTAGGGACTGAGGCGTAACAGGAAAGGAGAACACGTTGACTATGCGTGTGTGTATATCAAACAAATGTATAATGTTGTTTTGCAAATTGGAATGCATGCATGCTGTGTTGCTTCACTCCAATTGCTTATATCCATCCATCCATCCATCCATCTTCTTCCGCTTATCCGAGGTCGGGTCGCGGGGGCAGCAGCCTAAGCAGGGAAGCCCAGACTTCCCTCTCCCCAGCCACTTCGTCCAGCTCTTCCCGGGGGATCCCGAGGCGTTCCCAGGCCAGCCGGGAGACATAGTCTTCCCAGCGTGTCCTGGGTCTTCCCCGTGGCCTCCTACCGGTCGGACGTGCCCTAAACACCTCCCGAGGGAGGCGATCGGGTGGCATCCTGACCAGATGCCCGAACCACCTCATCTGGCTCCTCTCGATGTGGAGGAGCAGCGGCTTTACTTTGAGCTCCCCCCGGATGACAGAGCTTCTCACCCTATCTCTAAGGGAGAGCCCCGCCACCCGGCGGAGGAAACTCATTTCGGCCGCTTGTACCCGTGATCTTGTCCTTTCGGTCATAACCCAAAGCTCATGACCATAGGTGAGGATGGGAACGTAGATCGACCGGTAAATTGAGAGCTTTGCCTTCCGGCTCAGCTCCTTCTTCACCACAACCACAATTGCTTATAAATAAAAAAATAATTATGTTTTTACAGTATTTAGCATATCTTAAGTTACATGTCAATGATGTCACCTACTGTAAAATTGGAAAAAGATGCCCGCTTTATGAAGATAACATGAAGTGGGCCAGAAGTGACTAAAAGCGCAGATGGAACCAAAGCTGCCTCACCGCCCGGCCTGTTTATTCAACAAAAATAATGGCTTGTTTATGGGTAGACACCATCTGCCTGCTGCACAAATATAACTGTAAAACCGCTCGTATGAGGACATTTGCAGGAGGCTGCCAGTGAGCAATTTCTTTGTTACACAAATGTGAGCAGATTTAAATGCAAAAAGGTCCAACATGCTCTGATGCAGTTACACAAATGTGTAACGACGTACACGGCCCGACTCTGGCTCATTAGCTTACAGGTGTCATGTGATATTGCGCAGCTATGTTACCTTCTTTGGAACTTTTAAAAATGCAAAACATGCAAATTAGTTGTTTCCATATAATCCCCCAAGGGTTAAACACTCTGCCTTGTTAGAGTAACTAGGTCGCTTCTCGTTATTGTGTATGTTCTCACCAAAACAGTATCTCATTGGTGTAGTGAATACCGTGGTATTTGTTTCTATGCTTTGGATGGACACCAACACAATACACACGTAACCTATGTTTTTTGTCCCCCTCTGTCTTTCAATAGAACATCCCTGCCGTCTCCCATGTTCTCCCGAAATGATGTCAGTATCTGGAGCATTTTGAAAAAATGCATCGGCATGGTGAGCGTAAACAAACATTGTCCTTCACTTTGATCCTCTTTCTGCAAACTAATGATTGTGCCTGTATCTTTATCAGTGTCATAATACCGTCTCCAATACTAACAAAGCCCTCGTCTGGGATGGAATTATTTATTGATGTAAAATACAGTGTGTGTGTGTGTGTGTGTGTGTGTGTGTGTGTGTGTGTGTGTGTGTGTGTGTGTGTGTGTGTGCGTGTGTGCGTGTGTGCGTGTGCGCGCGCATATCACAGTCGTGGTCAAAAGTTAACATACACTTGTGAAGAACATAATGTCATGGCTGTCTTGAGTTTCCAATAATTTCTACAACTGTTATTTTTTTGTGATAGAGTGATTGGAGCACATACTTGTTTGTCACAAAAAACATTCATGAAGTTTGGTTCTTTTATGAATTTATTATGGGTCTAAAAATGTGACCAAATCTGCTGGGTCAAAAGTATACATACAGCAACAGACTTTATAAAATTTTTTGATGTACAAAAGTTACAATCAAATTAACTTCATGGCATGGCCTCTTTAACTTCATGTAAGTGATTATGATTGAGGACACCTGTTGTCTTCTGAGCCCATCTAAATAGGGCTCATGTGATGCAGTCTTTAGACTCGGTTACAAACGCGACAATGGGAAAGTCAAAGGAACTCAGCACAGATCCGAAAAAACGAATCATTGACTTGAACCAGTAAGGAAAGTCACTTGGAGCCATTTCAAAGCAGCTTAAGGTCCCAAGAGCAACTGTGCAGACAATTGTTTGTAAGTATAAAGTGCATGGCACAGTTTTGTCACTGCCACGATCAGGAATAAAATGCAAGCTATCACTTGCTGCTGAGAGAAAATTTGTCAGGATGATCAAGAGTCAACTGAGAACCACCAAAAAGCAGGTCTGCAATGAATTGGAAGCTGCTGGAACACAGGTGTCAGTGTCCACAGTCAAGCGTGTTTTATATTGCCATGGACTGAGGAAGCCCTTGCTCCAGAAGCGACACCTTAAGGCTCGTCTAAAGTTTGCTGCTGATCACATGGACAAAGATAAGACCTTCTGGAGGAAAGTTCTGTGGTCAGATGAAACAAAAATTGAGCTGTTTGGCCAAAATACCCAGCAATATGTTTGGAGGAGAAAAGGTAAGGCCTTTAATCCCAGGAACACCTTGCCGACCATCAAACAAGGTGGTTGTAGTATTATGCTCTGGGCCTGTTTTGCTGCCAATGGAACTAGTGCTTTACAGAGAGTAAATGGGACAATGAAAAAGGAGGATTAACTCCAAATTCTTCAGGACAACCTAAAATCATCAGCCCGGAGGTTGGGTCTTGTGCGCAGTTGGGTGTTCCAACAGGACAATGACCCCTAACACACGTAAAAAGTGGTAAAGGAATGGCTAAATCAGGCTAGAATTAAGGTTTTAGAATGGCCTTCCCAAAGTCCTGACTTAAACCCCATTGAGAACATGTGGACAATGCTGAAGAAACAAGTACATGTCAGAAAACCAATTTTGTCAAGAGGAGTGGTCAAAAATTCAACCAGAAGCTTGTGGAAGGCTACCAAAAGCGCCTTATTGCAGTGAAACTTGCCAAGGGACATATAACCAAATATTAACATTGCTGTATGTATACTTTTGACCCATCAGATTTGGTCACATTTTCATCCATCCATCCATCTTCTTCCGCTTATCCGAGGTCGGGTCGCGGGGTCAGCAGCCTAAGCAGGGAGGCCCAGACTTCCCTCTCCCCAGCCACTTCGTCCAGCTCTTCCCGGGGGATCCCCAGGCGTTCCCAGGCCAGCCGGGAGACATAGTCTTCCCAACATGTCCTGGGTCTTCCCCGTGGCCTCCTACTGGTCGGATGTGCCCTAAACACCACCCTAGGGAGGCGTTCGGGTGGCATCCTGACCAGAAGCCCAAACCACCTCATCTGGCTCGTCTCGATGTGGAGGAGCAGCGGCTTTACTTTGAGCTCCTCCCGGATGGCAGAGCTTCTCACGCTATCTCAGAGCCCCGCCACCCGGCGGAGGAAACTCATTTCGGCCGCTTGTACCCGTGATCTTGTCCTTTCGGTCATAACCCAAAGCTTGTGACCATAGGTGAGGATGGGAACGTAGATCGACCGGTAAATTGAGAGCTTTGCCTTCCGGCTCAGCTCCTTCTTCACCACAACGGATCGATACAGCGTCCGCAGTACTGAAGATGCCGCCCCGATCCGCCTGTTCATCTCACCATCCACTCTTCCCTCACTCGTGAACAAGACTCCGAGGTACTTGAACTCCTCCACTTGGGGCAGGGTCTCCTCCCTAAGGAGGAGACCCTGGCATGACCATGGCACTCCACCCTTTTCTGGGTGAGAACCATGGACTCGGACTTGGAGGTGCTGATTCTCATCCCAGTCGCTTTACACTCGGCTGCAAACCGATCCAGTGAGAGCTGAAGATCCTGGCCAGATGAAGCCATCAGGACCACATCATCTGCAAAAAGCAGAGACCTAGTCCTGCAGCCACCAAACCGGATCCCCTCAACACCCTGACTGTGCCTAGAAATTCTGTCCATAAAAGTTATGAATAGAATCGGTGAAAAAGGGCAGCCCTGGCGGCGTCCAACCCTCACTGGAAATGTGTCCGACTTATTGCCGCCAATGCGGACCAAGCTCTGACACTGATCGTACAGGGAGCGGACCGCCACAATCAGACAGTCCGATACCCCATATACTCTGAGCAGTCCTCACAGGACTTCCCGAGGGACACGGTCGAATGCCTTCTCCAAGTCCGCATAGCACATGTAGACTGGTTGGGCAAACTCCCATACACCCTCAAGGACCCTGCCGAGAGTATAGAGCTGGTCCACAGTTCCACGACCAGGACGAAAACCGCACTTTTCCTCCTATCCGGTGAAGCATCCTCTCCAGTACACCTGAATAGACCTTACTGGGAAGGCTGAGGAGTGTGATCCCACGATAGTTGGAACACACCCTCCGGTTCCCCTTCAAAGAGAGGAACCACCACCCCGGTCTGCCAATCCAGAGGTACCGCCCCCAATGTCCACGCGATGTTGCAGAGTCTTGTCAACCAAGACAGCCCTACAGCATCCAGAGCCTTAAGGAACTCTTGGCGGATCTCATCCACCCCCTGGGCCATGCCACCGAGCAGCTTTTTAACTACCTCAGCAACCTCGGCCCCAGAAATAGTAGAGCCCCAGGAACTGCTTCTTCATAGGAAGACATGTTGGTGTGATTGAGGTCTTCGAAGTATTCTCTCCACCCATCCGCAACATCCGCAGTCGAGGTCAGCAGAACACCATCCTCACCATACACGGTGTTGACAGTGCACTGATTCCCCTTCCTGAGGTGGCGGATGGTGGTCCAGAATCACTTCAAAGTCGTCAGGAAGACGTTTTCCATGGCTTCCCCGAACTCCTCCCATGTCCAAGTTTTTGCCTTCTCCACTGCTGATCCCGCACACCGCTTGGTCTGTCGGTACCTGTCCGCTGCCTCCGGAGTCCTATGAGCCAAAAGAACCCGATAGGACTCCTCCTTCAGCTTGACGTTCCCAGCAGACCCTCACAATGCGTTTGGGCCTGCCAGGTCTGTCCGGCATCTTCCCCCACCATTACACATATATATATCTATATACACACATATACAATATATATATATACATACATAGATATATACCGTATTTTTCGGACTATAAGTCGCAGTTTTTTTCATGGTTTGCGACTTATACTCAGGAGCAACTTATGTGCGAAGTTATTAGCACATTACCGTAAAATATCAAATAATATTATGTAGCTCATTCACGTAAGAGACTAGACGTATAAGATTTCATGGGATTTAGCGATTAGGAGTGACAGATTGTTTGGTAAACGTATAGCATGTTCTATATGTTATAGTTATTTGAATGACTCTTACCATAATATGTTACGTTAACATACCAGTTGGTTATTTATGCCTCATATAACGTACACTTATTCAGCCTGTTCACTATTCTTTATTTATTTTAAATTGCCTTTCAAATGTCTATTCTTGGTGTTGGGTTTTATCAAATAAATTTCCCCAAAAAATGCGACTTATACTCGAGTGCGACGTATATGCTTTTTTCCTTCTTTATTATGCATTTTCAGCCGGTGCGACGTATACTCCGGAGAGACTTATAATCCGAAAAATACGGTATATATGTACATATATGTGGTATGTCAAACTAGTTTTCATTGAGGGCCACGTTGCAGTTTTGGCTGCCCTCAGAGGGCCGGCCGCTTGTACCATTAATAAAAGAAACGTACATGTATAAGGATTAGCCGCATGTTATTGTCACACGATTACCTATGCATTTGATTAGTAAATGTAAATTTTACCTACACTGTAAGAAAAAAAAATCTGGGGATTTTGCGGTCAAAAAATGGCAGAATTTTACCATAAAATCTACAGTGAAATGAATGGTCACACTCTATTTCACTGTATAATTCTGGTGATTAAGCTGCCAGTTTTGTTAGTTTTTTTGCATAAAAAATATGGTTGCTGTTTTCAGTGTTTTACTGTAAATGTAAAAATGGTAACACCGTTTTTTTCTAATGGTAGGATTTTGAAGACCGAGCTGTTTAAAAAAAAAAAAAAAAAAAAAGTATATTGTCATGTTTACAGTGTACAATTTGATGGATAACTTGCTGTGAAATCATTAGGCTAAGTAGATATTTACCCCAAAAATGTTTCGAACGTATGATAATATAATAACTGTTGTTATAATATGTCTATTTTTCTGTCAAAATAGGAAATGAAAGAAAGGTAAAGTACTTAGTTGATGCATATTGTTTCCAAGCTTGAGCCTTGAGTTTGACACCTATGCACTAGTGACACACATTTGATATTCACTGCTCCACACTGTATGCCAGTAATTATTTTTAATGTGCACAATTGACTCTAACAACCCTATGATATACCTTTTATTTGAGTATCAAAAACAGGCATTTGTATGGATGCGTCCATTTCTGGGGGTAACAATAACCCCCGAGAACAGTGGGCATCTAGTATCTACTTATGTTTCATTGTTCACAAACATACTGTGTTCACAAGTAAAGGTGCAGCAACAGTACTTTAGCACATTATACATTGTCCCGGTGGCGTCTCTCAGGAGCTGTCCAAGATCGCCATGCCGGTGATATTTAACGAGCCGCTGAGTTTCCTCCAGCGATTGAGCGAGTACATGGAGCACACCTACCTCCTCCACCAGGCCAACGCCAGCACAGACTCTGTGGAAAGGATGAAGGTGCACACGCTCTTCCTATTCAAACCTTGCATGAAAAGTATGACTGACGGAAGTTACTTCCAGCATGACCATGTGTGTCTTGTTTAAATGTGGTTCACTTCTTTTTGCACTTGTACAACAAATAAACAGAAGTATGCGACACATCTGAGGTTCCACTGTGACCTAGCGGTCTTATTTACCATGAGTTATGTAATCTTTTGCACACGCTGTGCAGTGTGTTGCAGCTTTTGCCGTGTCAGCCGTAGCATCGCAGTGGGAAAGGACCGGGAAGCCCTTCAACCCCCTGCTGGGTGAGACGTACGAGCTCGTCAGGTGAGCTGGACTCACAGGTGTGTGAGAAGATACTGGTTTAAAACAAAACAATCGCTCCTGCTCCACCAGAGACGACTTGGGCTTCAGGTGGGTGTCGGAGCAAGTGAGCCATCACCCTCCTGTCAGCGCCTTTCATGCCGAGGGCCTCAAGGACAATTTCGTCTTCCACGGCTCCATCTATCCCAAACTCAAGTTTTGGGGTAAGAGCATAGAAGCAGAGCCCAAAGGAATCATCACGCTGGAGCTTCCCAAGTGAGCGTCAACAGCTATTTGTTGTCTCTTCTCTCTGCTGCTTCTCACCACTTTCTGTCTCCCTGCAGGTACAATGAAGCCTACACCTGGACGAACCCCACCTGCTGTGTACACAACATCATCGTGGGCCAGCTCTGGATCGAGCAGTACGGCAGCGTGGAGGTGGTCAATCACAAGTAAAGACTGCCGCACACCCACACAGCATTAGAGGAGAAGTGATGTTGAGTAATTGTGTGACAGGACCGGAGAGCGATGCAGTATGACCTTTAAACCCTGTGGTGTCTTTGGCAAGGAGCTTCATAAAGTGGAAGGATACATCCTGGATAAAAGGTATCATTGTCTGTTTAGTTCTGCTGTATGTATCAACATGTACACACAATTCAACATGGGGTAATTGCCAAAAAAGTTTTTAAAAATATATAATTTCGTATACCGTATTTTTCGGAGTATAAGTCGCACCGGCCGAAAATGCATAATAAAGAAGGAAAAAAACATAAGTCGCATTATTGGGGGAAATTTGATAAAACCCAACACCAAGAATACACATTTGAAAGGCAATTTAAAATAAATAAAGAATAGTGAACAACAGGCTGAATAAGTGTATGTATATGAGGCATAAATAACCAACTGGTATGATAACGTAACATATTATGGTAAGAGTCATTCAAATAACTATAACATATAGAACATGCTATACGTTTACCAAACAATCTGTCATTCCTAATCGCTAAATCCCATGAAATCTTATACATCTAGTCTCTTACGTGAATGAGCTAAATAATAATATTTGATATTTTACGGTAATGTGTTAATAATTTCACACATAAGTCGCTCCTGAGTATAAGTCTATACTCTATGAAAAAAACTGCGACTTATAGTCCAAAAAATACGGTAATAACCTTCTGTTGACATTTCATTTTATTTATTTATTTTTTAATTGAACAATGTACGTACAAACATATATTCTCAATGTACATAAAAGCCAAGGCACTTTCAACAAATCTCAACAATTTCAAACAACCATCAAGTTGAGCAAATATTGTTTTTCGCAAAACATGTAAAGGAAAGAAAATTAAGCAAATACAAATAGAATATAAAAATAACAATAAATAATAATAAAAAAATAGGATAAGATACACTCAGTGGCCTAGTGGTTAGAGTGTCCGCCCTGAGATCGGTAGGTTGGGAGTTCAAACCCCGGCCGAGTCATACCAAAGACTATTAAAATGACTCATTACCTACCTGCTTGACACTCAGCATCAAGGGTTGGAATTGGGGGTTAAATCACCAAAAATGATTCCCGAGCGCAGCCACCGCTGCTGCCCACTGCTCGCCTCACCTCCCAGGAATGAACATAGGGATGGGTCAAATGCAGAGGACACATTTCACCACACTTAGTGTGTGTGTGACAGTCATTGGTACTTTAACTTTAAACTTTAAAAATTCAAACAGACAAACAAGGCTAATCTAAATCACTGGAAATTTCTGTAATAACGAACTCAATTTAAGGACTTTTGTATTTTTAATAATTTTCCAAGATTTAATGGATAATTTTAAAATAAGCCAATTACAAAATGTAGGTTTTACTTTCATAAATCGACATTTATGTGGAAACATTTTTGCTTCGATCATCATATAGTTGACAAACATTTCATTTTTAAAATGTCTTCAAAGCCAAACGTGACATAAGTTCTTAAAGTGGAACTGCACTTTTTTGAAAGTTCACAATCATTATGAAAGACGTGACAATAGATGTATATTTTTTTATGCATTCTAACTCGTAAATAACAGAGCCAATGGTCCTCTATTCCGCCCATAAAACCCAATAAAAAAAATATCCATAAAGCGCCAACAATGCTCCATTTACATGTAGTGACTTGAATATTCAAGTATTAGGGATATTGTTATTATAAGCGCTAACACAGACAAACTATTTATAGCGTCGCCATGATCACGAACTTGTGTGCCAATGTTGACATGATCGACTGATCAGCTGCTATCTCGCTTTCTTGCTCGTCAAACTTCATTGTATGTCATAAATCATGTATCTCACCTGGATAGTAGAAGGACGAGGATGTAATCCGACAAGTTGGTACACTTTGATAGCTACTTTAGAACCAGAAATGGCAAGAATGACACAAAAAGACGCTTGGTTTCATTCTCCTTTTCTTTGCGAGGAATATGAGTCATTCATCTAAATGAGAATATATGAACATCCTAGCAATCGGCATCCTAATGACAGCAGACCTTGTACAGTATGTATTGTTTTATTATGTTTGTTGGCACTCATTAAGTCTGCAGTGACTAATAATCAGTGATGAAGTAAAGAAAAGCAACATTTGTGATGCATTTTTTAAATTTAATGCACTGTGTATGTGTAACACCTAAATATTAGATATTATAAATGTTACTACATGACATATATACTTACATCATGTATATAAATCC
>NC_084566.2:16354124-16421624 GCF_033978685.3 Nerophis lumbriciformis
AAAATGTATTCTTAAGCATAATTCATTTGGACTGTCATCATCTCCTTTTATAGAAGACATTTTGACTAATTTAATGTGAACATATTGTATTTTTATATACAAGTATGCACGGTAGATTTACAATATTTACCAATAGTATTCCATATTTTAACATTCCTCTGATATAGTGTACAGTACATGTGACTTATCCATACAGTAAGTAGATAAATGTTTATTGTATATGATACGTATCGTATAAACTTCTTAAATTTCAATGACAAGAAGACAGAAGTAATAGTGTTTGGACCTAGTGGTACCTGTGAGCTCCCCCCTGTTGACTTTGGCCCTTTGGCTTTGCACGTTAAGCCCATGGTCACCAACCTGGGCTTTCGTATTGACTGTGATTTTAAATTGGACCGTCAGATTGGCACAGTGGTGAAAGCCAGCTTTTTTTATTTACGTCAGCTGGCCAAGGTTAAAAACCTTCTTTCTAGGCAACAGTTAGAGACAGTAATCCATGCCTTTATCACATCTCGGCTGGATTACTGTAACTCTTTGTATTTTGGAATAAATCAATCCTCCCTCTCACGTCTGCAGCTGGTCCAAAATGCAGCTGCCCGACTTTTAACTAACACAAGAAAAAGAGAGCACATTACTCCTGTTTTAGCCTCCCTCCACTGGCTGCCTGTGTCTTTTAGAGTCCATTTTAAAATGATCTTACTTGTTTTTAAATCCTTACGTGGTCTTGCCCCACCGTACCTCTCTGAGCTGCTCCACCTCTATGCCCCCACCCGGTCCCTCAGGTCAGCTGATCAGCTGATCCTGGAGGTACCCAAAACAAAGCGCAAGCTCAGAGGGGACAGAGCTTTCTCTGTTGCGGGTCCCAAAGTCTGGAACGATCTCCCTCTCCATGTGAGACAGGCCCCTTCTTTGGCTATTTTTAAGACCCTTAAGACCCATTTTTATTCACTGGCTTTTAACCCAGCATGAGACTTTGAACTGTTTTTAGCTTTTAACTTTTTGAACTGTTTTTAACTTTCAGACTGTTCTTAGGGTAATTTATATTTGCTTTTTAAATGTGTATTTTTATTTCTGTTTTAAACGTTATTTTTTAGTCTGTCCTTTGCCTTCATTTCTTTGTGGTGTACAGCCCTTTGTTTTTCAACTGTGCTTGTCTTTAAAGGGCTTTATAAATAAAGTTGGTATGGTATGGTATTTGACTTGTCTATTCCTGCTGCTGTCATGTCTTGGGGGAGGTGGCTTTAGGGCCTTTTTCAATCTTTCCTGCACATGTTTTGCTTGACAGTGTATAATTGTGTGCGCAAATAGTTTGTAAATATCTTTGTGTGCATGGAAGATATGGCCAGTGCAGAGAAGAAGCGACTGGAGGAAAAACAAAGGATGGCCCGCAAGAATCGAGGCAAGTCCACAGAAGAATGGAAAACAAGGTAACAACAGTGCAGCGCCCCCCTCTGAACACAGTGCACTACTACAGGTGCTTGTTATTTTCCATCTAAGCAATATAATGAAACACTGATGTTGCTGTCAAACGTCCACAGGTGGTTTCAGCAAGGAGCCAACCCTCACAACAAGGGTCAAGACTGGCTCTACTTGAAAGGCTACTGGGACAGAAGGTACAGTCAGCTGCCTGACATCTACTAGCAGATAGAAACAGCAGACAACTATTTGTAAATGCTTTGGTAGATGTTACAAAGCCGGTTTGTCATCATTGGTAAATGATGTTGGCTTCAGAACCTTACTGTAAGTGCTGTGTTTAAATATTCTGTAGTGCAATACAAGGAAGTTAGACTGGATAAAAACTTCATCTGTCAGAGTGTGCACAGAGTAAGAGTGGTAGTGTAGTGTTTTTTTACACTTGCAGAAAAAGCTGCTCTTCCACTGTGAAAAGGTCAGTTAAATCTGTAGCAATATATTTACCAATTTAAATGTAAATGCATGTGAACCACTGTAACTATGCAAGTGTCACCACCTGTATGTAGCTGCTCCTCTATTTTACACTACAAACTTGACTTTGTTATATAAAAGCTCACTTATCATTGGTTTTGCTTGAATTAAAAATTGCATGATGAATAATTCTTCTATCTTTAATGGTTGATTCACCCCCCAACTCCTGAAACAAGTTTTTACAGTTCAAAAAGGATTTAATTCATTTCCAATTCAAACGAGTAGTTTTTAAAACATCCAATATAAAGAGGAACTGCTTTGCAGCAAAAAGGTACCACCATGCCATCAAAGTTTGGCACATCTAAGGAATACGTGCAAAACATGTTTCCACATGGAATAAAGTTCCAGAATACAGTGTGATACTCCTACCTGCAGATAAGCAAAGGCCACCACAGAAAGTGTTGTGCTGCTTTTTGGCTCAGAAAACCACCATAAAAAGACATTAAAAATGTAACATGAAATATTGTCCAGAGTGTCATTGCTGATGTTTGGGTTGAGCTGCAGCTCGCGTGGAAGCAAGAGCAGAGTGGATGCGAACATGAAGCCTGTTCTCAAAGTCGTAACCTGCATAATCGTCCTGCAAAAGAAAAAACATAGTTCTAAACTCAATAACAAGCGTATACGACAACTATACTTTGTTACCTTTGCCTGGAGCATCAATATATGGCCTTTGGCTGCAGACTGGAGAAACAAGCCACAATGTCACCTTTGGAACATAGTCCTATAGATGATGATGGTTGTTACCTCAGAGTTGTGGAGGAGCACACATGCCAGCTCATAGCAGGAGTAAGGCTGCACGTACGAGTTGCTCAGCAGGCCCACCTCATCACATGAAGCCAGGTGGAAATACTGCAAAGACAACAATGTAACTTCTATCATCATCAACCATGCAAAGCATTACAATACCTCAATGGCATCTTCACTGTTTTGGAGGCATTTGCTCACGGCGCCCAGAAGCAGGTTTTTCAGTCCCGCACATGAGGCGTCGTCAATTGCCTGAAGGACTGAAACAAAGATATTTCTAGTTGCCAGACAACAAATAAGAATAATAACAGACTCACAATGAATTACAGTATACGTAATAATGCAGCAGTAATACATACACATTCCACTGTTTGCACTTTTTTCCCACAGACTGAGCAGTCTTCTTTAAATCTTACTCAGGGAATGAATAAACTTATAAATTGTTCAGTTGTTGTTATTTCCGCTTATTCATCTGTTTTGATAATCACAGAATGCTTGTGTACAACTAAATAATCCCCAGGTATTTTAATTGGTGAAAAAATGACTGAAAATAATTCAAGACCACTGGTATGAGGGCACCAAAGACAATATAGTGACTGATAATAGCAGGTCTGCACAACACGCTGCTCTGCTTGTCTCCTTGGACTTGAACTAGCAACCTGGAGACACTTTAACGTTGTGTGCCAACCTAGGTCAAGCGAAGGTGTTATTCAATTGTTGATACGCGGGCAGGGATTAGGGATGTAACTGTATGAACATTTTATATTATTGCATTCTTTTTAAATGTGCTCAAAATTTTCAAAAAGTACTTTTACTGAAATCTTTTAACCAACAAATAACATTAAAAATGAGTTTGTTGTGAGAAGAAACATTGTAGATAAGAACACTGTTTCATGTACGTCAAGTAGAAATCACATGAAAGCAACACAGGCTTTATAAAGAAAGTAGTATGGCATAAGCAAACTAATACCATAAATAGAAATACATGTAAAAATTGTGCAAGATGGCATCTACTGGCTATAAGATGTAATTACACTTAATAAAAACAGGGTCAATGTCATCTAGTCTTACACATGACAGAACTATTTGATGTCTTTAGCAGTCAATAATGACAGTCAGGTCTTTTGCAGCCTGCCTCTGTCACAGTACATGATGCAGCTGTGGCATTGGACTCGCCCACTCTGTAAATAAGGGATTATTAGTTTTATTAGATGCTGATTATTTTAATCATCTGACTGACATAAACACACACACTCTTAACATTAGTCCTCTAAAAACAAAACAGGATGCTAGGATTTGTATTTAACTCTAAACATTAAGTCATAAACAGTAGAAAACACACAAAACTAGAAATATGTGTTACTACAGTATGTTACTCGCCCAATAACATTTGTTTTTACAGTAAGTTTATGTTAAGTAACTATACTAAAGATTGATGGACAAACTGACCTTTTCAAACATTTACATCATGCATTCAGCTACAATTTGACTTACTTGCACTGGTTGTGCATAGTAGTTTGTGATCCTGGAGATGGATCATGTTTGAAGTGTTGTACCCTCTTCACCAGGACTTTTTTGCTGAATTTTCTGATAATTTGCTGACTATTCTCCATTTCCCACCCACAGCATCCTTTACGAATCCAAACTGTCTAGACTTCAGATTTTGTCCGTTTACTAGGAGGGAAAATCTCCTACTTTTCCCAGGCCAACTGTTACAAACAGCACTAGTGACCATCAGTGACGTGCGGAATCGATACTAAATCTTTAAGTACGATACTTTTGTTATTTCAGATCACGTATATGATTACCTGGAACACAGGGTGAAGTAACAATCATTGAGCTCTAGTCTAAATGAAAAGTGGTTGGTGGGAAAATAATGTATATATACCGTATTTTTTGGAGTATACGGCCGGAAATGCATAATAAAGAAGGAAAAAAACATATACATCGCACTGGAATATAAGTCGCATTTTTTGGGAAATATATTTCATAAAACCCAACACCAAGAATAGACATTTGAAAGGCAATTTAAAATAAATAAAGAATAGTGAACAACAGGCTGAATAAGTGTACGTTATATGAGGCATAAATAACCAACTGGTATGTTAACGTAACATATTATGGTAAGAGTCATTCAAATAACTAACATATAGAACATGCTATACGTTTACCAAACAATCTGTCACTCCTAATCGCTAAATCCCATGAAATCTTATACGTCTAGTCTCTTACGTGAATGAGCTAAATAATATTATTTGATATTTTACGGTAATGTGTTAATAATTTCACACATAAGTCGCTCCTGAGTATAAGTCGCACCCCCGGCCAAACTATGAAAAAAACTGCGATTTATAGTCCGAAAAATACGGTATATATAATATGACACTACACTAATCTCATATTGGCAAAAATACCTAGATTTATTCAGGTAACGTTTTGTAAATATATTCATAATTGAGGTGTCATTAAATGATACATGCTATAGAACAAATAAAACAGCACTTGCAAACTGTTTTAGTAAATTACAGGCAATTCAAATGAGTCAAGTAGTATAAAACAGCGAGTGTGTGTATCATTAATCAAAGGCTATTTGGAGACCCTCCATAGAGTTCAACATTCATCCATCCATTTTCTACCGCTTGTCCCTTTTGGGGTCACGGGGCTGGAGCCTATCTCAGCTGCATTCGGGCAGAAGGCAGGGTACACCCTGGACAAGTCGCCACCTCATCGCAGGGCCAACACAGATAGACAACATTCACACTCACATTCACACACTAGGGCCAATTTAGTGTTGCCAATCAACCTATCCCCAGGTGCATGTCTTTGGAGGTGGGAGGAAGCCGGAGTACCCGGAGAGAACCCACGCAGTCACGGGGAGAACATGCAAACTCCACACAGAAAGATCCCGAGCCCAGGATTGAACCCAGGACTACTCAGGACCTTCATATTGTGAGGCACATGCACTAACCCCTGTTACACCGTGCTGCCAGAGTTCAACATTAAAAAAATATATATATATTTAATGTTTCTCTAGCCAAAGAAAGTATATTGTCCATTTGTTTTTTAAATAAAACCTGGTTAAAAGATTTCTGTGTATAAATAAGTAAGATTTTACAACATACAATAATAAATGTTCATATTAAAACCTGACATGTTTTTACTTAAAAATTAATAATTGTGATCTCAATATTGATATAAATAATAGTGATTATTATTTTAGTCAGAATTGTGCACCCTAAAGGCTGGAATATACTCTCGCGTTGCCTAGCTGACGGCGTGTTGTTTGATTTATAGTTCTTTCCGTGGGGGGTGGCGCCAGACCTGTAGTTCTGTTCTGTTCAGTTCATTTCATTCATAAAAAATCTTGTAATGTTGGCGACTAGACAGACATTCTCATTTTACAACAATTCAACCAATAAATATTTTTGCTCAATTATATCTTTTCATTGTCATGATTTTAAAATTTTTTGAATACAGAAAGAGATTTACATTGTTTTATTCCACTATCAAGTTTGTTCCATAAACTAACTCTTCTGATTGAAATTCTTATTTCCATTGTAACTGTTCTAAAACTACATTTATTCAAGATCTCACTTCCTTTCAGATTATAATTACTTTCTCTTTTTATAAATCTGATTTGAATGATGTTTGGTAGAATTGTTGAATGTGCTTTGAACATCGTTCATTCTCTTCCTAAAGACTCAGGGGTCGTGTCTTCAGCTGTCACTGACTAGATATTTATTTTCTTATGAGGAGTGATGACATCTACATCACACTTGTTTAGAACTCACAACCTACCGATCTCAGGGCGGACACTCGAACTACAAGGCCACTGAGCAGGTGGCCTTGACGGACGTTGAAATGAAGAGTGCTTCTCGTGTTCCGGCCGGACGTTATTATTATTTGCAACGCTCTTCAGCCGTTCAGGAAATGGTCAAGAGAGAGCTATCATGTAATGGTAAATAAATAAAGCTGTTAAACAACTATAGTAAGTTAACGACATGCTGGTTGTAATGTTTATGGTGTCCAGAGTTTGCAAACATGCTTGAAAGAATATTGACGGAGAATGAGAAGTGTTGCGTGTGTGCACTAGAAAGAAAATGTGTCAGAATTGAACCTGTTGTTAGTACAAGATTGGCAATAAAAGTTAAAAAGGTGTTGTACTTTGTGACTTCTTTCGGATGCAACAACAACAAAAGCTGAGAAACGAAATGTTCAGTAATTATTTTTCGGACGCACCAAGTTATAAAGAACACTATCGGTTTCCATGCAAACGTTGAATCACGGTTGTTTTATTTCATACAATCATTTGACCCTCCTCGGCAAAACTGAACAATCACAGCTGTGCGGTCCGAGCCGCCACTGACAGGAAGCTAGGGTTTTATGGAGGTGAACGCAAGGCTTGTGGTAAGGTACACGGGGGAGAGGGCAAGGTATGTGACATGCCACTATCAGGCTTTAGTTGGGTCATATCAAAGTTGGAGGTAAAAACAAAAAAGATTATTAAGACTAAAATAGGTGTGTGCAACCAACTTGTGTTTTACCGCTGTGCTTTTATTTTGAAGCCTAACTTTTTACAGTCTGCAGGATGTGTGGTACGCAGATGTTAACCGAGTGGTCTGAAAGCTTTTTTGCGCCGGCTGTCCTTATTTTTTGGAATTGTTTTCCATAGACAGGAAAAAGGCAAGGAAAGGTACAATCATAATTTCCCCTCAAGGATTATTAAAGTATTTCTGATTCAAGTATGAAAGTGTGGAGAAGTACCTTGCATCATGGCGTGTAGTTTGGTAGAGGAGCAGTTGGAGAGCGCTTTCCACAAATACAGAATCTCAATGACTGACAGGATACAAAGTTCTTTGGACAGACTGGAGCTCTTCAACTTCTCCGCCTGCCACAATGACAACATGTGCACGTCGTTAGCAAGAAGTGCAGTCAAAGCAATGAACACACTCGCTGACCTTCTTCATGGAGAAGAGCTCTATTTGATTGTTCTTGCGTTTAAAAAGTTTCTGAACATCCTTGAAGACGGTTAGCGCCCCCTGCAGGTCGCCCATGGCTCCTTGGCACACTGCCCACCAACAAGACAACATTAAGATGGTGCAGAAGACAACAACAACAACAACATGGACGCCTGCTACCTCCGGTCAAGTAGGCATAGTAACATTGAGACCAGCGGGACTCGTTTTTCAGACGCTCAAAGGCTCTGAAGGCCTCCGAGTAGTTGAGCTGGATCATGTTGCACCAACCTGGAACAACATGAAGACATCAGAAACAGGTGTGTTACATTTCCACATAGAGGAGGAACTTACCCATTTCATACAAACACACATGCTGGATCTCACGCTGCTCTGCAGCCAGATCCAAGGCAGTGCTGAAGGACTTCAGGGCGCTGCTGATCTGACTCTACACACAGGAAGTTGTATGATGACAACGTCAGCATTTCTCGACATCATTCCTGAAAGTTTATCACCTCCAGACGCTGAACTCTGCCTTTGAAAAACATGAAGAGCGAGGAGTTGGGATAGATGGTCTCTCTTTGCTGAAGAATGGCTTTGGCCTCCACCAGGCCTGAGTGTGTGTCGCTGCCGTCCAGGGCAAAGAATGGCTGCACTACCGTGTGGTACCACAAGAGGGCCAATCTGTCGCAGGAAATCATACAATCAGCATAGTTTTGCAATTGAACATTCTGCAGTGTACAGTAGAATATGCACCTGCCTATAAATGCTGTCAACATTCTATAGAATATAAGCATTTTTATTCAAAGTGCAAACAAGATCACCTTAGTGCAAGTATCGCCTTTTCCGAACTATAGAGCGCACTTGTGTAAAGCCACACCCACTAAATTTTGGGGAAATTATTTTTTTATATACACATTAGCTGCACCAGAATGTAAGCCGCAGATATATATGTTGCAAAATGAGTTATTTACACGGAAATATTTTGTAAAAGTTAAATAATTGTTTCCAAACAGGCCACTGCCTGTCACACAACTGATCGGCCAAACAGAAGTCATCGTTATGGACCCACTAGCGGCAGAAGCTAGCTCTCCAATCAACTAAACAGACATTTTGGTGATTTTATTGATTAAATTGTGAAACTGAAACAAAACAAAAAGCATGCCATTTTAAGTTAATATTATGCACACACAGACACACGACATTCGCTAATGTTAACGACGCTGGCTTCATTACATCACAATAGCACGTACAAATATGCATGAAAACATAGGACGGTTTAGTAAGAAATAATTGTTTTAGTTATATTGTAAAACTTACAAACGTGGCAAGGTATTATGAATGAAAAATCCATACAAGTAGAAACGCTAGAAGATGAAAAGACACTTCCACTTCCGGGCACTGCAGTGAGCAAACTCGACCAAAAGATGGCATCATTGCACAAACAATAACACACCTTTTCAGTGTGTTTGCTTATTTTTTTTGTTTTTTAAAGCTATTTCAATTATGGCCTTCAGCGAAGAAAAATCTAGTGTAGGAAAAAAGTAGCAGTTTATAGTCTGGAATTTACGGTATTATAGTGCAACCTCAGGTCAAACTGTATTAATTATTAGGAAATAGTAGAAGTATCAACTTTAAGGCATTGCAATCCATAACTTTACGAAAATAAGATGTACACAAAACACTTTTGGAAAAGCTGCCAGGTATTTACTGTTTGCTCAGGTAGCAACAATTAAATACATCATGTAGAAGTGACACAAATGCAAGGTACAATTAAAGTGCCACCATTTAAATTAAACATCAGCTTCAGTGTAGAAGGTCAAATACTTTTGAAGGTGCCATTCTTCTGGTGCAGATAGGTCTTTGTCTTTAGCACAATGAACAGTAATAGATGCCGTGATTACCTCGCTAAGTTGGGGCTGGAAGTCTTTCAAATCTGTTTACTTGTCTTGCCAGTTGGTAGCGCTGCTAGCATTAGCATTCCTAGCTCCCTCATCGCCGGCTTGACTATGTTAATGCCGTCACAACAGGTGTGTGCTCAGATTAGTCTTGTAGCCGCTACTTTATTGCTGCTTTCCAAACTTTACAACTGGCCATACTTTTAACCAGCTGACCATTCTTTTTTTTGGGCCATCTCACTGGTCCTTTCCCGGCAACAGAGGCAGACTCGCAGGCTCAGAGAGACCCACATGCCCAAACATTAATGCCAAGGGGGCTGTTAGGACGTTGCCTTAGTCTTCCATCTTCTATCTGGCTTCTCTCTCAAAGTGGAGTCTCACGGGATGAGATTTTTTACGAGAATTACGGCTCATGTTGCAAAGCATACTTTAATGTACTTGAAATTTTAGAAATATCGCTTTTATTTAGAAAAAAAAACTGCAGTGAAAACGCAGCTACTATTGCACAAATTGGAAAAAAAAAAGTCAACGTGGTAAAACAACAACTGACGACAACTAGGGTTGTCCCGATACCAATATTTTGGTACCGGTACTAAAATTATTTCGATACTTTTCGGTACTTTTCTAAATAAAGGGGACCACAAAAAAGTGCATTATTGGCTTTATTTTAACAAAAAATCTTAGGGTACATTAAACATATGTTTCTTATTGCAAGTTTGTCCTTAACTAAAATAGTGAAAATACAAGACAACTTTTGTTTTAGTAGTAAGTAAGCAAACAAAGGCTCCTAATTAGTCTGCTGACATATGCAGTAACATATTGTGTCATTTATCATTCTATTATTTTGTCAACATTATTAAGGACAAGTGGTAGAAAATGAATTATTAATCTACTTGTTAATTTACTGTTAATATCTGCTTATTTTCTCTTTTAACATGTTCTATCTACACTTCTATTAAAATGTAATAATCACTTATTCTTCTGTTGTTTGATACTTTACATTAGTTTTGGATGATACCACAAATTTAGGTATCAATCCAATACCAAGTAGTTACAGGATCATACATTGGTCAAATTCAAAGTCCTCATGTGTCCAGGGACGTATTTTCTGAGTTTATAAACATCCATCCATCCATCCATCCATCCATCCATCCATTTTCTACCGCTTGTCCCTTTTGGGGTCACTGGAGCCTATCTCAGCTACAATCGGGGTACACCCTGGACAAGTCGCCACCTCATCACAGGGCCAACACAGATAGACAGACAACATTCACACTCACATTCACACACTAGGGCCCATTTAGTGTTGCCAATCAAAAACATAATATGAATTTTTTAAAAACGAAAGAAGATGTTGTGATGCCAAAAAATATTGACAATCATAGTAGTATCGCTCCTGTACTTGGTATCATTACAGTGGATGTCAGGTGTAGATCCACCATTTTGACGCCGGTGAGCTACGGTGTGTAGTGAAGCATGTTTAGTTATTCCTCGTCCTGCAGGGATGATACTTGTAAGAAACTACTTTATTTGTCGCCATGGAGGCGAGGATTAGTGATTTAGAAGTAGCTAAAACACTGCCGACTGCAGATGGACGTTAGCCGCTAGGTAGCTAGCCATGTCTTAAAGCGCCTCTTCCTGAGGGTGTCTCAGTGTTAACTTCACCTTTATCGTTAGTTTTTAGGCCAAAATGCATCCATTCTTCCTTTTCTGTCTACACACTGTGTCTGCTTGTAAGTACTCTGTGATTGTGCAATGCCGAACATGCTCCTCTGCTCGTAAACCAGCAATGTCACGACGTGACGACGACGGGGGCGCATGGGGTGGGGGACCGGTAATTTTCAGAGACGGTATAGTACCAAAAATGATTCATTAGTATTGCGGTACTTTAGTAATACCGCTATACCGTACAACCCTACGACAAACCAAAGCAACTTGTTGGTCAACAACCTCGCAGATATGCTAAAATAATCTCCAAACATCTTCCTACGTACATGAGTACTTATTTTCCACTCCTTGTCCCAAAGAAGCAACAAAAGCTGAATAAAAAGCAAATATTGTTGTAAGCCAGCACTCACATACTCACGTCGCTAAGGGGGCCTTCATGTCCTGACTCTGGCTGGCGTAGGTGAGCGCCGACAGGCCTTGGAGGCGATCGCCGGGGAAGCCCAGCAGGTTGACGATCTTGAGGAGGTGCGGCGGCACCATGGAGATGCACAGGTGGAAGAGGCCGTAGCCGAAGCTGACCGAGCCTTTCAGCCGGTCCAGGGCTTCGGCGCTGACGCCGTCCAGCCTGTGAGAAGGACTGCGTCCCGGTGATGATTGTGAGGAAGATGACGGGGAAGACGGCGCTTGCTGCTGAGAGGCCGTCCCCCTGCCACGCTCCTGCAGCTGGGTGATGTCGCCGTAACATTTGTTGTAGACTTTCCAGGCTTTACGCAGGATCCAACCTCCTTTGATGTACGCTGCGAGGGGAAGACATCACCTGCAGTGACGTCACAATGAAAGGCAGCAATGTGAACCTACCTGACAGCTCCTGTTTGGTAAAAGCCAGCACAGCGAGGTAAACCTGGCAGTCAGCAATGATGATCTGCCTCTGGAGTCGCTCCAAAGCCACCACCCCCGACCTCCGAGAGTCCGCCTGCCCACACACAGGCGTAATCGTGCAGCTTTTCACACAACAATGGACAGCACACTCAGCATTTCATGGTCAAGCCAAGACTCATGACTCACCGTGCGCTTGATTTTGCTTTTGAGGGTTTCGATGACACCGGCATTTTCGCTCTCGCACAGCTTCTCTGTCGCTTTGAGGTCTTCGGAGGCCAAGTGCATCTTCTCCTCTTCAAAGGTCATCATGGCATTCTACAAAAAAGGGGAAATGTGAAAACTTTAAACTACTGAAAATGTGCCTTTAAATTGGCACTAAACCTTAGATGTATATTGCATTATGGTTTCATTTTTGGAGACTTTTATCATTTGTTTTTTCAATTTGACTAATTTTGGACTTATTTTACATAACACTGGAACAGATTTTTATTTTATATTACTTGTAGGGTTGTCCCGATACCAATATTTCGATACTTTGACACTTTTCTAAATAAAGGGAACCATAAAAAAATGACATTATCGGCTTTATTTTAACAAAAAATCTTAGGGTATATTAAAAATATGTTTATTATTGCAATCTAAGAACAATTTTGTCCTTAAATAAAATAGTGAACATACTGGACAACTTGTCTTTTAGAAGTAAGTAAACAAACAAAGACTCCTAATTTAGCTGCTTACATATGCAGTAACATATTGTGTCACTTATCATTCTATTATTTTGTCAAAATTATAAAGGACAAGCTGTAAAAATGGATTATTAATCTACTTGTTCATTTACTGTTAATATCTGGTTATTTTCTATTTTAACATGTTCTATATACACTTCTGTTAAAATGTAATAATCACTTATTGTTCTGTTGTTTGGATACATTACATTAGTTTTGGATGATACCACACATTTGGATATCGATCCGATACCAAGTAGTTACAGGATCATACATTGGCCATATTCAAAGTCCTCTTGTGTCTACGGACAAATTTCCTGAGTTTATAAACATAATATACTTTTTTTTTTTAAAAGGAAAAAAATGTTGTGATGATAAAAAATATAATTGTAATTATAGTAGTATCGACTGGATACGCTATTGTACTTGATATCATTACAGTAGATGTCAAGTGTAGATCCACCCATGGCATTTGTTTACATTCAGGGTGCTAGCTTGCTGTTAGCGGTGAGCTATTGTATCCTCCTACAGTGTGCAGTGAAGCATGCATCCTCGTCCTGCAGGGATGATACTTGTAAGAAACTTACTTTATTTGTCGCCATGGAGACAAGGATTAGATATTTAGAAGTACAAACCCCGTTTCCATATGAGTTGGGAAATTGTGTTAGATGTAAATATAAACGAAATACAATGATTTGCAAATCCTTTTCAACCCATATTCAATTGAATGCACTACAAAGACAACATATTTGATGTTCAAACTCATAAACTTTATTTTTTTTTGCAAATAATAATTAACTTAAAATTTCATGGCTGCAACACGTGCCAAAGTAGTTGGGAAAGGGCATGTTCACCACTGTGTTACATGGCCTTTCCTTTTAACAACACTCAGTAAACGTTTGGGAAGTGAGGAGACACATTTTTTTAAGCTTCTCAGGTGGAATTCTTTCCCATTCTTGCTTGATGTACAACTTAAGTTGTTCAACAGTCCGGGGGTCTCCGTTGTGGTATTTTAGGCTTCATAATGCGCCACACATTTTCAATGGGAGACAGGTCTGGACTACAGGCAGGCCAGTCTAGTACCCGCACTCTTTTACTATGAAGCCACGTTGATGTAACACGTGGCTTGGCATTGTCTTGCTGAAATAAGCAGCGGCATCCATGGCAATGTTCCCTCTAATGTTTCATGTGTGTGAGCAAACACACAAACACTCTGAGCATTCAGTGGAATACAGACGTGCACACTGTGGCCATACCAGCAGCACATTTGTCTCAAACCTGACATAACCATTTAAATGTCTTATTATTATAATCAAGTGGCAGTAGTCAATTTCAAGAGATCTAATATATGTGATTTGGCCCACTTAGATATTGTTTTTTTTTTAATCAGCTATGCACTATAGTATTTTATGCCTGAGTGGGGGTCCTGCTTTGGAAAGATTGTGTACCCCTTTCAGAGATCACATTTAGTTCCCCTAAAACATTCACATGTTGCATGAGATGAAGTGTTTATTAACTTTCTGTCTGTAAAATAAATGTTTTTATTAGCAATTCTGTAATCTATCTAGTAACATCATTTCATGATTAATATCCAAAAATGTACATTCTTAATAAATGACAGTAGAATAAGCACACATCTGATTGAGGAGTCATAGTATAACGACCTGGAATTTACACTTTGTTTAGGTGTTGGAGTTGTCCAACTTTGTGTGTGGCCATAAACGCATCAGTGGCTAATTGCCATAGTGTATGTGTTGGTGCAGGTGAGAGAGAGAGCAAGCGGTTGCTGTTGATATAACAGATGACAAAGAGTTGCTTTTGGCTTGGTTTGTACGGTAGACAATGACTAGTTTTGCTGGATAGAAGTATTTTACAAATATTTTGGTGTGGTTATGGCCAACAAACAATTTCGCTAAATAAAGGGACCGATGGAATTCCTGTCCTCCTTAAAGTGTCTCCACAGACGTTACAATAATTTAACAGTGTTGACAAACATTGTTTTATCTGATGTGGCCGCCTTTCGTCACCTGTTACTCACAGTTGCATTGCAAAATCATACAAAACAAATTATTTGTTTATTTTGTTTAGAGTGGTATTTGATTTTGTGCGCGGCATAGATTTGCTGTGCGCAGAGGACGCGTGAGCAGTGCGCAATTGCGCAGGCGCGCACCTTAGAGGGAACGTTGGTCCATGGTAACGTTGCTTGGATGGCAACATATGTTGCTCCAAAACCTGTATGTACTTTTCAGCATTAATGGCGCCTTCACAGATGTGTAAGTTACCCATGTCTTGGGCACTAATGCACCCCCATACCATCACAGATGCTGGCTTTTCAACTTTGCGCCTATAACAATCCGGATGGTTCTTTTCCTCTTTGGTCCGGAGGACATGACGTCCACAGTTTCCAAAAACAATTTGAAATGTGGACTCGTCAGACCACAAAAACACTTTTCCACTTTGTATCAGTCCATCTTAGATGAGCTCAGGCCCAGCGAAACCGACGGCGTTTCTGGGTGTTGTTGATAAACGGTTTTCGCCTTGCATAGGAGAGTTTTAACTTGCACTTACAGATGTAATGACCAACTGTAGTTACTGACAGTGGGTTTCTGAAGTGTTCCTGAGCCAGTGTTGTGATATCCTTTACACACTGACGTCGCTTGTTGATGCAATAACAAAGGGAACAAAGGTCACGGGCTTAGCTGCTTACGTGCAGTGATTTCTCCAGATTCTCTGAACCCTTTGATGATATTACGGACCATAGATGGTGAAATCCCTAAATTCCTTGCAATAGCTGGTTGAGAAAGGTTTTTCTTAAACTGTTCAACAATTTGCTCACGCATTTGTTGACAAAGTGGTGACCCTCGCCCCATCCTTGTTTGTGAATGACTGAGCATTTCATGGAATCTACTTTTATACCCAATCATGGCACCCACCTGTTCCCAATTTGCCTGTTCACCTGTGGGATGTTCCAAATAAGTGTTTGATGAGCATTCCTCAACTTTATCAGTATTTATTGCCACCTTTCCCAACTTCTTTGTCACGTGTTGCTGGCATCAAATTCTAAAGTTAATGATTATTTGCAAACAAAAAAATGTTTATCAGTTTGAACATCAAATATGTTGTCTTTGTAGCATATTCAACTGAATATGGGTTGAAAATGATTTGCAAATCATTGTAATTCCGTTTATATTTACATCTAACACAATTTCCCAACTCATATGGAAACAGGGCTTGTAGCTAAAACACTGCTGACTGTGGGTGGACTTTAGCCACTAGCTAGCTCGCCATGTCTTAAAGCACCTCTTCCTGAGGGCGTTTCAGTGTTATAACTTCACCTTTATTGTTAGTTTTTAAGCCAAAATGCGTCCATTCTCCCTTTTCTGTCTACACACTGTGTCTGCTTGTAATTACTCCGTGATTGTGCGCTGCCGAACATGCTCCTCTGCTCATAAACCCAGCAATGTCATGACGTGACTGCACGCCGTCATGCCCAATAAAAAATAAAATTAAATAAAAGATCTGGAACCGGTACTTTTCAAACAGAGTTGAGTACTGTTTTTGATTCATTAGTACCGCAATACTGTACTAGTACAGGTATACCGTACAACCCTAAGTACTTGCTGGAAATGTGCTTTCTTTGAACATGTATCAAAATTCATTATGTTTGCCGTAACAATGCACACAAAAATACATATAATAAATATATTATGATTTATAACAAATTAATAATACAAAATTTTAAATAATTAAAAAAATGTTTTAAAATGTTTTCCATAACATGCACATATACAGTAAAAGTTGATTAAAAAAAGTTTAAAGACGTTTTAAGCAATAAAATTAGATGTTCAACCTTCCATTGAATGCTGTAAGGATAAAAATTAAAATGGCTCTGAACACCAAAGTGAAAGTTTTCCATCCTGGATTAAACTGTGGATTAACATCCAGGAAGTAGAATTACGAGCTAAATCTTTTCATAATGTTTCATTGATTGTTGGTGTGAAGCAGCATTAATTACCACTTTTCATAATGTTTCATTGATTGTTGGTGTGAAGCAGCATTAATTACCAGTACAACAAAAGCTGTGTCATTAATTAGTGCATAAACCGCTCGTACTTGCTCTTGTAACAGTGTTTAGGTGCACAACAACTCACCAGGAAACTGACAAAACTGGCCCCGAAGCTCATGAGAGGACTGTGGTTCCTGTGATGGAAGGACACACAAAAACACACATTGTGACTCTAGTACCACTTCTTGGTCGCATGGTTGACAATTTAGCAGGAAAATGCACACAACACTACATTACATTTGAAGACTTTTATACTGGACATTTGAAATCAATACAGCTGCTGAAACCTGAAAACCTTGATCAGCTAATTTGTCTTTTTTGCTTGGGGGAATGTTCTGAACTCCATGACGTGGATGTAGCTCATCTTCCCACAGTTGATGTGTTCCTCTTCTTTAAAGTTAAAAGTTAAAGTACCAATGATTGTCACATCACTCTTGATCACCCCCTGGGAGGTGAGGGGAGCAGTGGGCAGCAGCAGTGGGCAGCAGCAGTGGGCAGCAGCAGTGGGCAGCGGTGGCCGCGCCCAGGAATCATTTTTGGTGATTTAACCCCCAATTCCAACCCTTGATGCTGAGTGCCAAGCAGGGAGGTAATGGGTCCCATTTTTATAGTCTTTGGTATGACTCAGCTGGGGTTTGAACTCACGACCTACCGATCTCAGGGCGGACACTCTAACCACTAGGCCACTGAGTACATTGGCCTAGTGGTTTACACAGCAAACTAGTTGACGCCAGCGATAGTTTGCCTCTTGGAGTGGACAATTAAAGCAGATATGTGCTCCTGGTAGGTTTAATCATACTTTAATGTTGACGAGCTAACTGCTACAAGCTACTTGTTATGCTACGTCAGAGCTAGTTTCAATGTGCTAAGTTAAGATGCATGATCTTTGTGATGTTCATATTTCCTAACAATGTTTGCAATGAAGTGATAAACTATTCTAAATTCTTTACTTAGACACATGGCAGCTGTAGAGGAGACAGAATGAAGAAACAATTTTCAAAAGAGGGAAAATAAAAAAAGAGGATGTTGGATTGTGTTTATATAGATGCATTTATGTAGTATTTTATTGTTTGATACTGTATGTGCGCTATATTAAAAATGTAATCTGGTCCAATAAAATAAATAAACAAATGGCTGGCAATCGGTAGAAAATGGATGGATGGATGGATGGGCTGTCAGTCCATCCATTCATTTCCCACACATACACACAATTTCCCAACATCATCTCCTTGTAATTCCATATTTTTAATATAAGTGACAATATTAAACGTCATTAGTACATAATAAATAGTACAATATATAATGGTAAACCACTGGCAGTAGTGTACAGTAGTAAAGGAGACGTACAAACATTATTTTGGTGGCTCGATCTTGACATCATATTTAAAATATGACTTGTGGATTATTATTATTATTGTATGTGTGTGTACTGCATGTCTACTTGATAGACGAGGACAAGGTGTGTTGCCCTGTTGTTAATAGTAACAACTGTACATCACAATCACAGCTTTGTAGTTGACAGCTGATGCACGTGCCTTCTTTTTTTCATTGTCACATGACGGGGCGGCGACAGGGCACTCGGGTAGTCTGGCGGCTTCCTTTGTCGAACGTAAACGACAATGCCAGAGTTTTTAGACAAGGGTCAGCAACCCGTGGGTCTCGAGCCACATGCGGCTCTTTAGTGCCGCCTTTGTGGCTCCCTGGAGCATTTTTAAAAAAGGATTGAAAATGGAAAAAGATGAGGAAATTTTTTTTGTTTGTTTTAGTATGTTTTTTGTTTGAGCACAAAGATGACACAAACGTTCCCGATTGTTAGAAAGCCCACTGTTTAATATGCTTGTGTGTATGCTTTACTGATGAGAGTATTTGGTGAACATCGTTTTATCCTACTAATTTCGGCAGTTCTTGAACTCACCATAGTGAGTGACGCAACAGTGTGTTTACATGTAAAATCTTCCACTCCTTCTTTGTCTCATTTTGTCCACCAAAAGTTTCATGCTGTGCGTGAATGCACAAAGGTGCGCTTTGTTGATGTTATTGACTTGTTGGAGTGCTAATCAGGCATATTTGGTCACTTCATGACTGCAAGCTAGTCAATGCTATCATGCTATTTAGGCTAGCTGTATGTACATATTGCATCATTATGCCTCATTTGTAGGTGTATTTGAACTCATGAAATTTCCTTTACTTGTATCCTCTTTGTATTTAATTTTGTCTTGCATGTGTCATGACACATTATCTGTATGTAATATTGGCTGCATTTCAGATAGTTGTTGGTGTGCCATGTTGTTCCAGACCACAGCAAACATTACCTAGCTTGCCAAAGATTGTAATAAATCTATTAAAAGAAGAGAGCCTGCGGTTTCCTTTAACTTGGACACACACATCTATAACTTTGGCCATTAAAAGCCAGTAATTTCCAGGAGTTATCTTACCTTCTGAGTAGCCTCTGATTTACTAATGGTTTCTAATGTTGTAAAAATGTGTAGAATAAATATTATATTCCAACATTTCTGTCAACGAAGATTTGCTTCAGCCTGCGACACAGTAATTTTGATAGTAGGCTATTATGGCTAATATAGACACTTACATCATGTGTTGCCTTCATTATAAGACTTCTTTTCGGCTTTTCATTTTTTGCGGCTCCAGACAGATTTGTTTTTTTTGACGATCAGATCTTCCCACCATGGAGCCCATTTTCAAAATGTTTCGTTTCAGACCACTAAAAACACTGTTTGCGTGGGGATAAAAGGCTTTAGTGGTACAAAGCTTCACTCTTTCCACCTTAAAACAGTTCTGTGGGGACAGGCCCTCAGTGACTACAGACCCGACCATAACCCTGACGTCTGCGGTCATGAAGTCCTTTGAGAGACTGGTGCTGCACCACCTAAAGCAGTGGTCCCCGGCCCGGTACCGGTCCGTGGACTGATTGGTACCGGGCCGCACAAGAAATAAAAAAATAAAAAAATAAAAATTGTATTTTTAAATTTTTTATATTAAATCAACATAAAAAACACAATATATACATTATATATCAATATAGATCAATACAGTCTGCAGGGATACAGTCCGTTAGCACACATGATTGTATTTCTTTATGGCAAAAAAAAATTTAAAAAAATTAAAAATACCATAACAACCCCCCGGTCCGTGGGACAAATTTTCAAGCGTCGACCGGTCCGCAGCTACAAAAAAGTTGGGGACCACTGACCTAAAGGACATCACAGCCCCCCCCCCCCCCCCCGCTGGACCCCTGCAGTTTGCTTATCGTGCAAACAGGTCAGTGGAGAAAGCAGTCAACGTGGGACTGAATCACATCCTGCATCACCTTGACAACACAGGTAGCTACACTAGGATCCTGTTTGTTTGTGGACTTCAGCTCTGCATTTAACACTATCAGGCCAGATATCCTGCACCAGATCACAGTGCCGCTGTTCTATCGATATCTGCAACCCATCGCTACTGAGCAAGCGTACGTATGCACACAAACGCAAGTATTTCAACTATCCCACCAAAAACAGCAGTTCCCCCATGTAGACTCCTCATGTAAACATACTTCACAAGTAAGTAGTCGATTTAAATTATTTTGCATTCATTGTATCTTCTACATGTTCATGTTTGTTTTAATCTCCATTTAAATAGGAATATTAATATAGTAGACAATTATAGCCTGGGGTATGTATATTAACCCACAGTAAGCAGGGAGACAACTACAGCGTGAGGAAGTTCACAAATAGAAACATATTTATGTTGCTAACTAACTGACGAACAAAGTAAACGTGGCAAAATATAACCTCATGGAAGAGCAACATTTGATATCCAAACCAGTGTTCCAAAACTTCAAAGTTATATTTTTTTACGTGGTGGTGTAATTCAATAGACCCCACTATCAAGTTACACATCTGGTTGTTTTTTTCGAAGAAGCTGCTAAATTCAACAGAACACCGGCCTCCGCCTGTCAGTGGATCTGACTGGCAGGAGGCAGCAGGTAAGGCTAGAGAGCATTCCATCCAGCACCCGGACAATTAGCACTGGCGCCTCCCAGGGGTGTGTTCTACCCCCACGGCTTTTCTCGCTCTACATCAATGACTGCACCTCAGGGGGTCCTTCTGTGAAACTCTTGAAGTTCGCAGACGACACCACCGTAGGACCTACACATCCAGCGGGTAAACCGCCATTGTTGTCTCAGACCAGCCACTCGGACAGGTGCTGCAACAATTGGTTTGCATAACCAAAGACTTTCTGCACAACCTGTGAGAAACCATCTCGGGAAAGCTCATCTGCATGCTCGTCGTCCTCATCGAGGTCTCGACCTGACTGCAGTTCGTCGTCGTAACCGACTTGAGTGGGCAAATGTTCACATTCGATGGCGTCTGGCAGGTTGGACAGATGTATTTTCTTTATGGATAAATCCCGGTTTTCACTGTTCAGCGCAGATTGCAGACAGCGCATGTGGTGTCGTGTGGGAGAGCGGTTTGCTGAGGTCAACGTTGTGAATCGAGTGGCCCATGGTGGGGGTGGGGTTATAGTATGGGCAGGCATATGTTATAGACGATGAACGCAAGTGCATTTTATCGATGGCATTTTGAATGCACAGAGATACCTTGACAAGATCCTGTGGCCCATTTTTGTGGCATTCACCTGAGACCATCACCACATTTTGCAGCATGACAATGCACGACGGCCCCATGTTGCAAGGATCTGTACACAATTCCTGGAAGCTGAAAACATCACAGTTCTTGCATGGCCAGCATACTCACGGGACATGTCAGCCATTGAGCATGTTTGGGATGCTGTGGATCGGCGTATACGACAGCGCGTCCTGCCAATATCTAGGAACTTTGCACAGCCACTGAAGAGGAGTGAACCAACATTCCACAGGCCACAATCAACAACTTGATCAACTCTATGCGAAGGAGATGTGTTACACTGCGTGAGGCAAATGGTGGTCACACCAGACACTGACTGCTTTTCTGACCCCCAGACCCGCAAAAAAGCAAAACTGCACATTTCGGCGTGGCCTTTTATTGTGGAGAGCCTGAGGCACACCTGTGCAATAATCATGCTGTTTAATCAGCATCTTGATATGCCACACCTGTGAGGTGGGATGGATTAGCTTGGCAAAGAAGAAATGCTCACTAACACAGATTTAGACAAATTTGTAAACAATATTTAAGAGGAATAGGTATTTTGTGTATATGGTAAAAGTTTTACATCTTTGAGTTCAACTCATGAAAAATGGGCGTGAAAATAAGTGTTGCGTTTATATTTTTGTTCAGTTTAACTATAGATGTCACCAGAGAAAGTTTAAACGTTGTCATGCAGCATAACAATGATGATCAACTTGTGAAACATTTAATGTACAGAATATCAGAAGTATTTATTTAGGTAGAAATATCAGATTTCATTACCAAACATTGATAATCAAACCATGATCATAAAAAATCCACATTTTGTTTTATTAATGTGTGAAACTGATATTTGTAGCTCCTCCTTTGAATGCAAGTGCTTATTGGTTTTCCTACAAAATCAGGCGAAAGACCAACACACTGCAGGTAATTTTTTTATTGTCGTCATTGTATTTAAAAGTGTGTTAATGTCCATTTTCCGTTGAGCTGTTTAAAAAGAAAGCACAGTGTCTAAAAATATTTCATTAAAACAAACTGATTGTCTAGTCATGGTATTAAAAATTTGAAAAGTATCAGTTTATTATATCGATCTGCGATTAATCTCAATTAATTTTCAGTTAACTATGTACAACGCGATTAATCGCAATTAAATGTTTTAATCATTTGACAGCCCTAATTTTTTATACAATGTTTATTATCAATGCTGTATTTTTAATAGGCATGTTACATGCAAAAATTGTGCTGTTTTGGAGGGGACAAGCACTAATTAAATTGATTTTAATACATTATTAAAAAAGACGTTATTTTGAGATACAAGTGTTTTGAGTTGAAAGCTCTGAGATAGCCAATTAAGCGCAGAAGTTGAGGTACTACTGTGGTTGACATTATACAGATCAATATATAATTATACCAATAAAATATGAACAAAAAATGTTAAACAATAAACTGAGCATTATTTTTTCTGGTTATTCGACCAAAAACTTTGAACTAAATGCCCAACATATGCTACAAGTACGCCAGTAGATGACACCAGTTAAGGTCAGACTGTTAAGATAATATATGTGTAATAACTAAAACAGACCTAAGCTATATTTACATATAAATTAGCTCTCCTTTAATCATATGTTTTTGTGAAAAAAAGAGTGTCTTTGAGTGGTTAAAAACACCCCCACTGTGCAACGCAATTAGAGGATGAGATGACATTCAAGCAACCAGCAGGAGGGCAGAACACATGGGGGCTACCCTTTGTGGGACATCAGTGCTGCCACTCACTGGATAATCAATACATACAATAAACTACATTTGACAAGTTACTGGGTCCTGTTTGACTTGCAGCATATTGAGGGAGAATGTAATATTTATTATCTCCTATTTATGTTACTGATTGAAACCTTAAATGGAATAAAAGTGAATGCATGGAAATAATTTAAGAGATCAACCGATTATCGGTTGGGCTGATTATCGGCGCCAATATTTGGCATTTTGACGTATCTCGGTATAGGTCTTTTTATTTGTATACAAAACCCAAAACCAGTGAAGTTGGCACATTGTGTAAATGGTAAATAAAAACAGAATACAATGATTTGCAAATCCTTTACAACCTATATTCAATTGAATAGACTGCAAAGACAAGATACTTAACTCTCGAACTGGTAAATTTTAAAAAATTTTGCAAATATTAGCTCATTTGGAATTTGAGGCCTGCAACATGTTTCAAAAAAGCTGGCACAAGTGGCAATAAAGACTGAGAAAGTTGAGGAAGGCTCATCAAACACTTATTTGGAACATCCCACAGGTGAACAGGCTAATTGGGAACAGGTGGGTGCCATGGTTGGGTATAAAAGCAGTTTCCATGAAATGCTCAGTCATTCACAAACAAGGATGGGGCGAGGGTCACCACTTTGTGAACAAATACGTGAGCAAATTGTCCAACAGTTTAATAACAACATTTCTCAACCAGCTATTGCAAGTAATTAAGTGATTTAATATCATCAAAAGGTTCCGAGAATCTGGATAAATCACTGCATGTAAGAGGCAAGGCTGAAAACCAACATTGAATGCCTGTGAGCTTCAAAAAATGACATCAGTGTGTAAAGATATCACCACATGGTCTCAGGAACACTTCGGAAAACCACTGTCAGTAATTACAGTTGGTGGCTACATCTGTAAGTGCAAGTTAAAACTCTACTATGCAAAGCGAAAGCCATTTATCAACAACACCCAGAAACGCCGCCGGCTTTGCTGGGCCCGAGCTCATCTAAGATGGACTGATGCAAAGTGGAAAACATTTGGGAACTGAGGAGACCAATTTTTTTAAGCTTTTCAGGTGGAATTCTTTCCCATTCTTGCTTAATGGACAGCTTAAGTTGTTCAACAGTCAGTGGTCTCTGTTGTCATATTTTACACTTCATAATGCGCCACACATTTTCAATGGGAGACAGGTCTGGACTACAGGCAGGCCAGTCTAGTACCCGCACTCTTTTACTACGAAGCCACGCTGTTGTATACAAGTCTTTTCATTTATATATATTTTTTATTACAACTACAACATAACTACATCAGCAGATACAATATATACACATATGATACCAGTATTTAGTGTTTGAAAAATAATTAGAGGTGTAGATAGTAATAACCACTGCTCAAGCACCAGCCCTTTTGCCCTACATAACAAAAATAATGTTAAAAAACGACTTAAAGCTTTGTCCAGCAGTTTACTGATGTACTATTCATGTTTAAATAACTTTTACTGCAAAGTAATATCGGCTTCTCAGTTATCGCCCTCCTTGACTACTAATAATCGGTATCTGAACCGGTACCTGAAAATTCCTTATCGGATGCCTCTACTAGGGATGTCCCGATCCAGGTTTTTGCACTTCCGATCCGATACCGATATTGTTTTTGCACTTCCGATCCGATACCGATACTGACCGATACTGGCCTATCCGAGCATGTATTAAAGTTTAAAGTTATTTAGCCTACTTAGTTGTCAGAATCATGTTGAAAAGGGTTTTAGTACTCTTGATAACAACTAGCCAGCTGAATTAGGGGAGTTTGAATAATACACAATGGTTGGTAACAAGAAACTGACCTGTTTATTCAAGGATAAACACAGAATAGACAAAATTATACATGACAAACAGAAATGGCATCATTGAACTAGGGCTGGGCGATATGGCCTTTTTTTAATATTGCGATATTTTAAGGCCATATCGCGATACACGATATATATCTGGATATTTTGCCTTAGCCTTGAATGAACACTTGATGCATATAATCACAGCAGTATGATTATTCCAAGTGTCTACGTTAAAACATTCTTCTTCATACTGCATTAATATATGCTACTTTTAAACTTTCATGCAGAGAAGGAAATCACAACTAAAAAAAAAAATCAACATTTTTTTCATACTGTGTTGATCTGGAAATGTTTGCCTCGGCATTTTGATGGTGTGGACGTGTGGCACCGAACAGAGATAAGCGTCTCGACAGACGTTACAATATTTGAACAATGATGACGAAAACTGTTTTCTCTGTCGTGTCCGTGTGTCGAAAATTGTTATGCGCTTATTTTTTTATTTGATTTTGTGCGTGGCATAGATTTGCCGTGCGCAGGGGATGCTTGAGCAGTGCGCAATTGCACAGGCTCGCACCTTAGAGGGAACGTTGCTCGCACGGCTTTGCTAGCATCACAGCTAACATTAGCCATGCTGCTACCTCTCTGCTGGGAGAGGGCGTATACGTATGTGACGTATGACGTGACAGTATGTGACGTGTGTAAGAAGGTGCGCTTGCTGTCTGTGAGAGGGAGACACAGGAAAGAGTGAGAAGAGCCTGTCGTGTAATGCCAGCAGCTAAAATCAACTGCGTGAGAATCCACAGACCTGTGGATGTGTTGTAGGTGTGCTGGAAAATGCGAAACAGATATTAGGGAGCAGCAGAAAAGTGGATTGTATTATTTAAATTAGTGCGTTGGAAAACCGGAGTTTTTTTAAAACTGGATCTGGATCGGCCTTGCCGATACGCATTTTTTGGCAAATATCGGCGGCCGATCCGATCCAAATATCGGATCGGGACATCCCTAGCCTCTACCATGAATCAAAGAAGGAACACCAAATTGTCTCTCAGTTACAGTAATAGTTTACATTATGAACTCCTAAGCAGTGCATCGTCAATTTATGCACGGAGAACACCAGTATATTATTATTATGGGATGTTCTGGCAGTCATGGAGCTTGTTTGAACATCAGTAGCTCAGCACGGACTGTGTGAGCATTAGCTGAAGGCTGTTTGAACAACATGAATTTTTCTTATGACCGTACACACACCACCCTGACAAAGATGGCCAACTGTGTGTTTAGCTTAGCTTAATTATAAACCCTGAGAAAATTATGGAATCACGAGACTTGGAGGATGTTTATTCAAATGAAAAAAACTGATAGACATTACACAAAACTATAGTTGTTTCAAATGGCAACTTTTAGGCTTTAAAAAACAGGAAAATAAATCATGAAAATAAATTGTGGGAGTCATTAACAATTTATTTTGAACAACACCAACACACCACTAGTACTTTGTTGCACCACTTCTGGCTTTGCGGTTTCTGACGCATGGATTGAAGGGAGACAAACTGTACTCTTCATCAATCTTGCTCCAACATAATCTCATTGCTTTCGTCAAATCCACTTTGCAGGTTGAGGTCTTGTCATGGACCATTTTTTTGTCAATTTCCACCACAGCTTTTTAATTGGATTGAGATCTGGACTATTTTCAGGCCATGACCTAGTGTATTTTTATTCAAGGAAAAGTTTTTCAGTTTTTACTCTATGGCAAAATGCATTATCATCTGAAAAAATGATTTCCTCATCCCCAAACATTCTTTCGATTGACAGAATAAGAAATGTGTCCAAAATGTCAACATAACTAGTGCATTTATTGAAGATGTAATGATGACAGCCATCTCCCCAGAGCAATTACCTGATATGCATCCCCATATCATCAATGACTGTGGAAATTAGCACGTTTTCTTCAGGCAGTCGTCTTCATAAATCTCATTGGAACGGCACCAAACAAACGTTTCAGCATCATCAACTTGTCTGATTCGCAATTCATTACTTGATATGACCTTCAGCCAAACATCCATGGTCACGATTGTTTTTCCTTAACCCACTGGAACCTTGTTTTTTATGTTCAGCTGTTAACGACAGCCTTCATTTAGTTGTATTTAAATCTCATTTCCTTTAGACGATTTCTTACAGTTCGTATTCGTCCATTTGTTCTTTATTTGTTTTGCTGTGCATTTTGTTTTTCCAGGACATGTTTTCTTAAAGCCAAAAAGTTGTCATTTGAAATGACTATAGTTGTGTGTCATGTCTATTAGCTGCTTTTTTCTACAAAAATAAACAGCTGAATGAACATCCTCGGCTTGGGCGATATATCGATTTAATCGATAAATTCAAGTTTTTTGTTGCAGACAATTTAAAAAATAAATAAATATGTTTTTCCTCCTCTTACTCCAACATATATTTTTGCCCCCATTAGCTTCCGTAGCCATCACCGCCTTCTCACATCCTTAGCGGAGACCCACAAGTAAGGGTGGGAATGTTTGGGCCCCTCAGGATTCGACTACGATTCAGGAGCTACGATTCGATTAAAAATCGATTTTTGATGTTTCTTTGATTTATGTAAATTTATTTTTGTTTCACTAAATAAGCATTTATCACCTGCAACTTAAAAAAAAACAATTCACATAATTAATTCCAACATTTATTATATTAATGAAAATGTGTGCAAAACTGGAACATAAATGCCCTATATTAAAGGAGCTGGTTGGATCTCTCGGTGAGGTGGCTCGCTGAACTCAGTCAAATTTTACTTTATTTACAAAAAAGAAATTGATTATTGACGTTTACTAACAGATTCTATAATCATCCATGTCCGAATTGCAATGCATCCAAAAATCGATTATTTCCCCCACCACTAACCACAAGCCTAGCAAAACACGGCTAATGGTAATGATAACAAAAGCGAGACGTTTGTTCCAAAGAAAAGAAAAGTGTTGTCAGTGCTAGGCCTAGGCAGATATTCGATAAGTCAATAAACCGACGATAAATGAAAATTAAGTCAGTAAGTTTTCCAGCGTCGATAAACCGCCATGTGCATGCTTTAAGAGCATTCACGCTTTTCATCAGCTGCGCGGGTTTGTGCCCTAACGGAATGAAAAGAAGGGGTGAATCATCTTGTCCTTCATTAAGTGTCTTTGATTGTGAGGTGAGGCGGTGCCGCGGTTCTTACTTTCATATCAAAGTTTGTGTTTTTCATATGCATGTTTGGCGACTCGAGAGAGGTCAGTCTTTCGCATCTGTTTATGCGGCTGCAGGCGTTTTTGCTACGAATAAACGGTAGTAAGGATAACTGCTTCAAAACTCCAGACGGTTAGTATTGCCGTAATAAATTTAAATGATCAAAGAACCGTCATTCATAACTGCACTTAGATACGGACAGACAAACAGGCGCTGGCTTGCTAGTTAGCTTAAATGCTAACATGTAAACAACAGACATTAACGTCTTTCCCCATTACGAAACGTCATTCCCCAATCTAAACTTGTACAAACACATTACTGTCTAAGCAAGTGAGCTACAGTGTTCACATTAAACACAAAAGATGTGCTGATGCACAAAGTAATCGACAGTTCAACAGGAAGGAAACTCGCGGGAAGTCACAAAAACCGGAAGTGAAACAACTAATCACTTTTTACAATTTAAAATGGAAGAAGATAAACATATTTAAACACACAAATAGAAAGATTGTGGCTCTTATGAAGCCAGAACAATATTTGATGTTTCCTCTGCCAAGAAAATATATTGTGTCTATTCATTTTAGTTATTAAAAAAATACAACTTGGTTAAAATAAAATATAAGTGAGTGTATAATTACTTTTTGAGCAGATTTAACAATACCACAATAATAATGTTAACCACAATCATTTTGGTTAACATTATTTATTATGTATATTTGATAGACCCTCACTGTCTCCTTAACAGAGACATAATCTATTTTATTGATTTTGGTTGTGCTTTTCTATTCAAATGCTAAATATTGCTTACAGACAGTATATTTTATTTTAATTATGTGTTTGTTTTTTTAACTTGGTATTTAAAAGTTTACATTTCAATTACAATGTTGAGAAATACAAGTTAATTTTATGTGAAATAGTATACTTTAATTATTATGTATTGTCATTACATCAGTGGTTAATTTGGTCTCAAGAAAACACTGGCAACAATATCATTTAACGGCAATCATTTGAAGGTCAATACATTGTTCAGCAAAATTTGTTATGGACCCAGGCCTCGTCAGTGCTTTAGAATTGCGGCAACATGCGAGGAAGAAGTATTCTTAGAATAGTGTGTTTATCCACTTACGAAAATGATATAGGTATTTCATCGATCTCAATAATCAATTTACTTTACTATGTATTTGCATGCAATGCACAATACTACATTTTTATTTACAGAAGTATTTTATTAAAAGCAGAAGTTTTAATTTTGCACTTTATTGATCTGATTCATTTGAATTACTATTTAATAATTATTGGTGTCGGTATTGATTATTTTGAGTTTATTTATTTGCATGCAATGTGTAATGCTACATTTTTATTTACAAATGTATTTTTTTCAAGACAGAAGTTTTAAATTTGTACCTTATTAATCTCAATGTTGGAGATTGCAATGTACAATGCTACAGTATTTTATCCAAGCAGAAATTCTGCTTCCTAGAGGAAGCTTTTAATTTAGTTATTTGAAAACTATTGCATGAAAAGTACAATTTATATCTGGTCTAAAAATAACAACATTATATAAATTGTATATAATTTTCTTATTACGCCAACAGCGAACTTCATGCGCTAGTCCCTTTATTATTTTTCGTTCATTATACCATTTATGTAGGGATAGTATATTTTTAATCTGTTGTCCTATTATGTGCCATGCACCACAATCACCTTATTATATAATATATGCCTACAAATGTATGTGTATGTTTTTATTTAACTACCCGGTATAATTTTGTGTTTAACTTGAAATTGTTGCTCATTTATTGCTTTGTGTGCCTCTTAATTGCCCGCTGGGGACAAATAAAGTTTTTTTTAATTGAATTGTATTGAATTGAGGGCAGCACGGTGGCAGAGGGATTAGTGCATCTGCCTCACAATACGAAGGTCCTGAGTAGTCTTGGGTTCAATCCCGGGCTCGGGATCTTTCTGTGTGGAGTTTGCATGTTCTCCCCGTGACTGCGTGGGTTCCCTCCGGGTACTCCGGCTTCCTCCCACCTCCAAAGACATGCACCTGGGGATAAGTTGATTGGCAACACTAAATTGGCCCTAGTGTGTGAATGTGAGTGTGAATGTTGTCTGTCTTTCTGTGTTGGCCCTGCGATGAGGTGGCGACTTGTCCAGGGTGTACCCCGCCTTCCGCCCGATTGTAGCTGAGATAGGCTCCAGCGCCCCCCACGACCCGGAAGGGATTAAGCGGTAGAAAATGGATGGATGGATGGATGGATTGAATTGAATTAGAATTTCACTAAAAGATGCAGTGTCATTTCAAACAACTAGTTTTTGATCAAATAAAAAGCAAAACTAGGACAAAAAAATTTTGTGAGAAAATCTGATTTTTTTTTTAGGCCTAGAATATCCTCCAAGACTGGTGATTTTTTTCCTAGCTGGGGTTAAATGAATGCTGTCAAATGATTAAGCATTTTTTAAATCAGATTAATCATAGCTGCTGCAAAATAATTTAGATTAATCACGGCTAAATGTAATTCCTTTTTAATCTATCATTCTGCATTAAATAGAGTTGAGAAAGAAGGGAATATACAGGTAAAAGCCAGTAAATTAGAATATTTTGAAAAACTTGATTTATTTCAGTAATTGCATTCAAAAGGTGTAACTTGTACATTATATTTATTCATTGCACACAGACTGATGCATTCAAATGTTTATTTCATTTAATTTTGATGATTTGAAGTGGCAACAAATGAAAATCCAAAATTCCGTGTGTCACAAAATTAGAATATTACTTAAGGCTAATACAAAAAAGGGATTTTTAGAAATGTTGGCCAACTGAAAAGTATGAAAATGAAAAATATGAGCATGTACAATACTCAATACTTGGTTGGAGCTCCTTTTGCCTCAATTACTGCGTTAATGCGGCGTGGCATGGAGTCGATGAGTTTCTGGCACTGCTCAGGTGTTATGAGAGCCCAGGTTGCTCTGATAGTGGCCTTCAACTCTTCTGCGTTTTTGGGTCTGGCATTCTGCATCTTCCTTTTCACAATACCCCACAGATTTTCTATGGGGCTAAGGTCAGGGGAGTTGGCGGGCCAATTTAGAACAGAAATACCATGGTCCGTAAACCAGGCACGGGTAGATTTTGCGCTGTGTGCAGGCGTCAAGTCCTGTTGGAACTTGAAATCTCCATCTCCATAGAGCAGGTCAGCAGCAGGAAGCATGAAGTGCTCTAAAACTTGCTGGTAGACGGCTGCGTTGACCCTGGATCTCAGGAAACAGAGTGGACCGACACCAGCAGATGACATGGCACCCCAAACCATCACCCAACCATGCAAATTTTGCATTTCCTTTGGAAATCGAGGTCCCAGAGTCTGGAGGAAGACAGGAGAGGCACAGGATCCACATTGCCTGAAGTCTAGTGTAAAGTTTCCACCATCAGTGATGGTTTGGGGTGCCATGTCATCTGCTGGTGTCGGTCCACTCTGTTTCCTGAGATCCAGGGTCAACGCAGCCGTCTACCAGCAAGTTTTAGAGCACTTCATGCTTCCTGCTGATGACCTGCTCTATGGAGATGGAGATTTCAAGTTCCAACAGGACTTGGCGCCTGCACACAGCGCAAAATCTACCCGTGCCTGGTTTACGGACCATGGTATTTCTGTTCTAAATTGGCCCGCCAACTCCCCTGACCTTAGCCCCATAGAAAATCTGTGGGGTATTGTGAAAAGGAAGATGCAGAATGCCAGACCCAAAAACGCAGAAGAGTTGAAGGCCACTATCAGAGCAACCTGGGCTCTCATAACACCTGAGCAGTGCCAGAAACTCATCGACTCCATGCCACGCCGCATTAACGCAGTAATTGAGGCAAAAGGAGCTCCAACCAAGTATTGAGTATTGTACATGCTCATATTTTTCATTTTCATATTTTTCAGTTGGCCAACATTTCTAAAAATCCCTTTTTTGTATTAGCCTTAAGTAATATTCTAATTTTGTGACACACGGAATTTTGGATTTTCATTTGTTGCCACTTCAAATCATCAAAATTAAATGAAATAAACATTTGAATGCATCAGTCTGTGTGCAATGAATAAATATAATGTACAAGTTACACCTTTTGAATGCAATTACTGAAATAAATCAAGTTTTTCAAAATATTCTAATTTACTGGCTTTTACCTGTACATGCACTTAAAGGCCTACTGAAACCCACTACTACCGAACACGCAGTATGATAGTTTATACATCAATGATGAAATCTTAACATTGCAACACATGCCAATACGGCCGGGTTAGCTTACTAAAGTGCAATTTTAAATTTTGCGCGAAATATCCTGCTGAAAACGTCTCGGTATGATGACGTCAGCGCGTGACGTCACGGATTGTAGAGGACATTTTGGGACAGCATGGTGGCCAGCTATTAAGTCGTCTGTTTTCATCGCAAAATTCCACAGTATTCTGGACATCTGTGTTGGTGAATCTTTTGCAATTTGTTCAATGAACAATGGAGACAGCAAAGAAGAAAGCTGTAGGTGGGAAGCGGTGTATTGCGGCCGACTGCAGCAACACAAACACAGCCGGTGTTTTATTGCTTACATTCCCGGAAGATGACAGTCAAGCTTTACCATTGGCCTGTGGAGAACTGGGACAACAGAGACTCTTACCAGGAGGACTTTGAGTTGGATGCGCAGACGCGGTACCGTGAGTACGCATGCAGCTGCGGCTTCCAAACATTCGATCGCTTACCCGTACGTGCGTGCCGCTATGTGCATGTCACGTACGTAACTTTGGCGACTTTGGGGAAATATATGTGCTGTATGAACTTTGGGGAGGTGAACGGTACTTTGGGCTGTGGGATTGAGTGTGTTGTGCAGGTGTTTGAGTTGTATTGGCGGGTTATATGGACGGGAGGGGGGAGGTGTTTGTTATGCGGTATTAATTTGTGGCATATTAAATATAAGCCTGGTTGTGTTGTGGCTAATAGAGTATATCTTCTTGTGTTTATTTACTGTTTTAGTCATTCCCAGCTGAATATCAGGTCCCACCCGCCTCTCACAGCATCTTCCCTATCTGAATCGCTCCCACTGCCCTCTAGTCCTTCACTCTCACTTTCCTCATCCACAAATCTTTCATCCTCGCTCAAATTAATGGGGAAATCGTCGCTTTCTCGGTCCGAATCGCTCTCGCTGCTGGTGGCCATGATTGTAAACAATGTGCAGATGTGAGGAGCTCCACAACCTGTGACGTCACGCTACTCGTCTGCTACTTCCGGTACAGGCAGGGCTTTTTTTATCAGCGACCAAAAGTTGCGAACTTTATCGTCGATGTTCTCTACTAAATCCTTTCAGCAAAAATATGGCAATATCGCGAAATTATCAAGTATGACACATAAAATGGACCTGCTATCCCCGTTTAAATAAGAAAATCTCATTTCAGTAGGCCTTTAATGTTTATTCAACAGCTTTAACAAAAAAAAAACATTTATCCCCATTAATGTGGATCTCTCACTCCTTTTGTGCTATCATTGTTGTATTTTAGGATTAAAGTGTTTTGGTGAATAGAAAGCTCCTGCAGAATGTGCATGATACTTTGTCAGTCGACTGTTGCGTTTGTACTCCAATTTCCCATCAAGAGGGCCAACGTGCTGGTAAGCGTCTTCCATATTGACTACCGGATCAACTGCCCATTTGCACAAGCACTACTTGAGACAAACTGCCCGAAATGCATTACCTGAGCACTTCAGGGATTTTAAGTCATTCTGCCCCTGCAGATGGGTTACTTACCGTATTTTTCAGACTATAAAGCACACTTAAAATCTTTTCATTTTCTCAAAAATCGACAGTGCGCCTTATAACCCGGTGCGCTTAATGTACGGAATAATTCTGGTTGTGCTTACTGACCTCGAAGCTATTTTATTTGGTACATGGTGTAATGACAAGTGTGACCAGTAGATGGCAGTCACACATAAGAGATACGTGTAAACTGCAAGCTGACGCCAGTAAACAACACCAAAACTTTAAATGTTCCATTGAGAATAAAGAACATTACACACAGCGCTCAAAAATCTGTCAAAACGTTTTTAGTAAGACTTCGGTAAGCTATGAAGCAGCACCGTTTGATGGATTGTTGGCGCATTAAACATACAAGTATTACTATGGTGTGTGTATAAGGACCGAAAATGGCACCTATTAGCAGACATTATCTGGCGTTTTGTTTCGCAATATCATGCAAAACCAACTTTTCTTACCTTCTGGTACCTGCTGATCTGTATTTGGGATCTGCATAAGTAATGAAAATTTGAGCGCGTCCGTAGTCGATAAGCTTCTTCTTGTTCTCTACCTTCTTATGTGGCATTCATCTTCCGCTGTTGCCATTTCTAATATAAAGTAGCGTAAAGTTCTTACTTATATCTGTCAGTAGACTAGCTATCAAAGCGCTACAAACTGTAGTGGGTTTACATAATTCACCCACAGGTTTCAAATTTATCTTCAAAATAAACCGTGACTCGACATTAGTTAAACTGTTACAAAGGTTTTAAGCACATGCATTTCAGCAAAACTTAAAAAAATGTTTCTGTATGACATACAGACAAAAAAATTTCACTATTGGCCTTTTTTAAGTCCATTTAAATTATGAAGCATATAATAACGGTTTCCCCCAGCTTGCCAATATACTTGTTGCGATGGAGTTATCAATATGTCATCATATAATTTGCATAACTGTTGATGATGCACATACACTTAACAAATCTGTTTTACTGGCATTATATAAATGAAATTATATAATTGGTATTAACAGTTTGTCTTATATGGTTTAGCTCCATTTTTATATTTGTTATTATTGTGCAATGTAACACAGGCTGTACAGCAGTGGCAGTAACTGTAGGTCTTACAAGCTCATATTCAGCTATTGTCTAAACATGAGTACAGCCGCCAATAACAGATGCAAGATATAAAGATGCTAGTTTAAAAAAAGAAAAAGTCACTTAAAAGATTGTAAAATACTCCATATGAACATGAATGAAAACTGAAACATGCTTCGGCAGTGTTTTATATTCAATTTTGCTGTCAATCAAAGAGGAATTCAGACCGATCATCCAATTATCATGTGGAAGCCCGGCGAGCCCACTTCTCATTCACTTCCAGAGACGCTTTACTTGCGTAGGCGAGACAAAGCAAAGTATTTATTCAATGACTGCCTAGTTAGGCTGCAGTGGAACAACCCACTCTATGCTACGAATGAATGAGAAGAAAGTCACGTCAGCTGTCGTGAAAGTAGCGGATTCTGAACAAAAGTTGAACGCATTCTAGCACATATTTAGTCAATGAAATGTAAACATAAAATTACATAGCTGAACTTCTCTTGCAGTCTTCAAGCAATCGCCACAGCAGTCTCCAATCTCCAGTAGGTCGGCAAGTCAGGTCCGTAACTTCAGAAGAAGGATTGGCCCTAGGGGCTGGGTCAGTTGGGCTGGAGTGCAAAGCGGGGCTGTGCGCGTGCTGTGGTTGGGGAAGTCTTACCACAGGGACTCCAGACAATCGCACGGTTGATCAACTTTGACACTATTTCCACATTCACCCATTCACACACACATTTACACACTGATGGCGGGAGCTGCCATGCAAGGCCCTAACCACGACCCATCAGGAGCAAGGGTGAAGTGTCTTGCTCAAAGACACAACGGACGTGACGAGGTTGGTAGAAGGTGGGGATTGAACCAGGAACCCTCAGGTTGCTGGCACGGCCACTCTCCCAACCGCGCCACACCGTCCCTGTGTGGCGGATTTTAATTTGCAATGGCGCCGCGCCCTGATCATTTACATGTAGGAGAAACTTTTAAGAATAATCCAAATTCAAAAGTTAGATTAATCAGATTTCTTTTTAAATCATTTGACAGCACTAGTTCAAATGTTTTTATATGAAAAATAATGATAATGGATTAATCTACTTTAACTTGTTCATTTTGACAGCCCTAGTAATAACACAGACACTTGTAACTCGGGATGTTTTTGGCATAATACGATTTGATTCGATTCTTGGGAGAAACAAACCAATTGTCGAATTAAAAATAATTATTGATTCAAAATCAACAACATTGGGTGCTAGTTATATGATTAACTACATTCCTCTAAAAAATAAATAAACAGCTCTGATGTATTTCTATTTTACTTAAAAGAAAACAGTTTTTTTTTTAAATAAAATTCTACTCAAACAATTCATTGTTAATAATTTAACAAATAAGACGAGAAGTATCCCACACTTCTCTTTTCTTAAGTAAATCTGTACAGAAGACATGGGCATCTACATCAACAATATAATTTGGCTGGACAGGACAAAAAAAAAAAAAGATTTTTTTTTTATCGATTAGGAATAGTTACAAATAGGAATTGCGATTAATTACAAAATCTTTTTTTTTGACATCCCTACTTGTGACGTAGGTTTGCATGTATTGTAACGTAAATAATACGAGTAGGAGGGATGCTGTAGCAATGAAAGAAGACAGCCAAAAACACCCATATGCAAACTTGTACCATTGGAATCTATATGTAAACTAAGCTCATGTAAAGAATTAGGGGTTTGAGGAACAGTGCGTGTGCCTGCCTGCGTGCGTGCGTGCGTGTGTGTGTGTGTGTGTGTGTGTGTGTGTGTGTGTGTGTGTGTCACAATGTAGGTCACATGGTTATAGGTGGGTGTGTGCAATATTAGATATTTAAGGAGAGCATATTAACCTGTGAATGAGGCTGAGGAGAGGATACGTTTGGGGTGTCACACTATTTGTTTACCGCTTTATTTGACTCTTACCGTATTTTTAAGACTAAGGCGCACTCAATTTCTCAAAAATCGAGGGTGCACCTTATAAACCAGAGGACGTAATGTACGATCTAATTCTAGTTGTGCTTACCGACCTTGAAGCAATTTTATTTGGTACATTGTGTAATGATAAGTGTGATTAGTAGATGGCAGTATATATGTGTGGACTGCAAGATGACGCTGGCAAGCAACACCAAAACTTTGTTTCATTTAGAATATAGAAAATTATACACAACGCTCAAAAATCTGTCAAAATGTTTTAGTACGACTTTGGTAAGCTACGAAGCCGCATCGCTTGATAGAACGCAGAGGTTTACAACTACCCTAATCACCGGTACTGTGCTTCAACCGACAGGTATTATTAGGATGTATGTATGAGGACCCAAAAACAGCACCTATTAGGAGACTTTATCTGGCGTTTTGTTTTGCATTACGCAAAACCATTTTTCTTACCTATTGGTACCTGCCGATGTGTATTAGGGATCTCCATAAGTCCAGGAAATTTGCGCAAGTCTGCCATTGTAGTCTGCGCTGACACCAATAAGCTCCATCTTTTTCTCTATCCTGTTGTTGTGGGGCATTCATCCTCCGCTGTGGTCATTTCTAATACAAAGTAGCATACAGTTCTAACATATCTGTCAGTAGACTCGCTGTGGAAGCGCTAAAAACTACCTGTACAACAAAGATGACAGGGAGACGCTGCTGTTGAAGTGGAGCCACGTAAATAAGACCGCCCACAAAACGGGGCATCCATTAGAGACGGTCAGAAAGCGGCTTGAGGATGGTAGGTAAAACAATCTGTGCAACATTTGGACCAAATATCTACCATTACATGTTATGTAGAGACCACAAGGAAGTGTTTTGAATGTAGAAAAAAAATCATAAGATGGATGGATGGATGGATGGATGACCCCTTTAATGCGTCTTATAATCCGGTGCGCCTTTTGTATGAAAATAGACTTGAATATACCAGCTCATTGGCAGTGTGACTTATAATCAGGTGCACCCTATGGTCCGGAAAATATGGTATATGTTATTTTATTACTTCCCTTTATCATCATATTCATATTTCTTCTCCTTTTTTTTTTTAAACCCACTTCAAAATTACTCGCATCATTCAAAGAAACAAAGACCCATTCTTATCCCTCCAGCGACCACCAGGAAATGTGGCCACAACACATAGTATAAAGTAATTTCTAATACAAAAGGACTGATGTAAGACACAGCACTGACTTAACACAGAAATACAAACCCAGGCTCACATTACAGGGCCAAGAGTAAACAGGCAGGCTACAATAAGACACTTGTACCACACCATAAGGACTCGTTTATAGTATACAGCAGGGCACTTAAACTGACGGCCCGGGGGCCAAATCCGGCTCGGGAATGACACCAGACCGTCCCGAGTTCAGAAAAACAAACTTGGAGGGGAATAAGATCTTTCCTAAAACACTGGGGTGTTATATAGAGGATTTTTGACTAACCTTAAAGAACAGCAGAACGCCCTCATTATACAGACAATAGGGCTATTTTTTTCCTAATTTAGAGACGCTAACAAAATAAATAGACAAATTAAATGTCCATAAATAGGAATAGGAAAACATGCTATACCAGACATGGGTAAATCAAGGTTCTAAAGTTCTAAAGCTTAGTAATATATCAGATCGTAGGTGGGTTTATTTTGTATCTTTCGCGTTCATATTTCGCTGTGTTTGTTGCATTTTTGTTGCGTTTCGCTTGATTGTAAAATATGTGGATCGAGAGGGGGTGTGACGTTCATAATGTTGTCAATATTCAGTTTTTTATCGTTCATAGTTAATATTGTAAATCATTCATTCTTTATTTTCATGTACATTCTGGGTGTCTCATTCAGTAAAAAAAAAAAAGAAATCCACTCCTTTTTTTTAAGGCATAACGTTTTCAGCATTCAATCAGACATTATTGTGAGGTTTTGTATTAGTGTTTCTAAAATGTGTTCAGACACATTTTTTTCTCTAAATTTGGCCCCCCTGAGGCAAAATAATTGCCCAGGCCTGTGCTATACAGAAAGAATTGTAACGTTGGATACAGCAGTGGTTTGTTACAGCCTGTCCCAAACCCCTGTTTGACCCTGAAACTGACAGCGGCAAACAGTAACAAAAAAAGTAATTTGTAGCAGAGAGAATATTTCACAATATTTTCATCTCTGCAAAACTTGTGCAACACAGGAATACTAAATGTAGCACAAATAGTCACTTGCAAAAGACAAATGTAGCCCAACTAGACAGGTGTAACGCAGGTGGGCGCCTACACGTTACACAAGTAGTCAGTAACGATAAGGCAGCCATATACATAGTTTGATGTAGTATACAACACTCACCTGTATATACATAGTTTGATGTAGTATACAACACTCACCTGTACGCTCTGAACAGCGTGTCGCTCTCCTTGAATCCATTGTTGAGAAGCATATTGATCCCTTTCAGGGCCAGCTCGGCGTCGTTGACAGGCTCCTGTTCGCCGTCCTCCACGGTGTCCCGGACGGCTTCCATCGGGCCCGCCATAGAAGGCTGGCCGCCACCACCAGCAGCAAACACCGGGGTGACGAGCACAATGTGGCCGAGAAAGGCTGCTGGTGGGCGGATAGGAGTCAGGCAGTGGCTCACTCGCGCGTGCTGTTTGTTGACTTTTCTCAGCTGAAGACGCAGTCTGGATTTAACGCAACCATGTCTATTTTGTACCTTAAACGACTAGTAAATGAATACTGTTTTAGATATTAGGTATATTTTATGGACGTTATTTGCCGCACAACAGTGCTGATTGTAGTGCCGTCGACAGACACTCAGTCCGCAGCTGGTTTGTGTTCCAGACAAGGAAGTGTGCTGCCTTCAGGTAGAATTGGAATTATTATTATCTCGCTTGTAAACCTGCGAAATACACTACAGGACTCATTCGCAAAAATGAGGGAATACTGCCACTGTTACTGCTATTTATTTTTATTTAAAGGCACCGAACATCACGTAGCAAGAGTATGGATCGTTCGATTGGAAATGTACTTCTTAAATGTGGAAAAGTAAACGCGCCAAGTACTATGCTGTTAGGAAACACCTGAAAGTATTTGAATGCAACATCACAATGGGCGTGAGATTGGTTGCATGACGTCACTCCAGTTATATTATAAATCATTTACACATTCAGTTTTACCTACTACTAGTTCAAAGATGTACACAAAATGGAATTTATAAAGACATTTAATTGGAGGTATGATAAAATAGTGTACACACCAGTGGTCACAAAACAGGAATGCGAGTAATAAAAAACATATCACTTTTTTTGTACTCCGAGGTAAACATTGTCTGGGTGATGCACTGTTATTTCTTAGCGTTTTAGTCTTCCAACTCCACTTAATGCAGGACAGTTTTTGGCTTGGAGAGCCACATGGAGGAAAAATGCATGCAAAAGGAATGCAAATGTAAAATATCATCAAAACCATGGGAGTCTGATGCAGCAGACAAAATCACACATGAGGAAAGGAAATAACATCAAACGAGCACCATCAACTGCAAAGTATTCTAGTATACTGTAAATATTTGGTTCCATTTTGTAATAATAATAATAGTTATTTTTCATCGCCATTCAACATAAAATATCTCTCATGATTGTTCTTAAAGTGCTGTGTTTTGTACACTGCAGCCATCACATATTCATTATAGCATTGATGAGTCGGTGTTGTTGTACATGATTTTTGAATAAATACATCCATCCATTACACACTCACACAAACTTCATGGTATATACAATCTTACACACACATTCTCTGTCCTGGTAAAACATTGCACATCATGGTTGGCTTTGGGGTTGGTCCCAAAAAAGACACAGTGAGGGCCTCCTGCAGTTCAGCCCGGACAGTCTTTGAGGTTGACGGGGCCGAACACGGAGGACAACCTAGTGAACGATACAGACTCGCCATTGAGGTTCATGTCTTGGATGCACCCCACAAAGGACGAGGTGACGGGCGGCGTCAACAGAGATGACGTGTCGGCTGCAGAGAGTGAGACAAGTTTGGGTGTTATTTGGGGGGTTGGCAAAATAACACAAAGATAATTTTATTTCATGACAGTACATTGACAAAAGTGTTGAGATACACATCTTTAAAAAATCCTTTATAATTAATCAGTGATGTAGGCTTGACATTACCATTGCTATTCCTTTTTGGACAGTGATGTTCCGTCGTGTTACTTTGTTAAAACAATTACCATGTGGGATAAGTTATGAGAAAGCCCGTTTATTTTCCCAGTGCACAAAGCAAGGTCCATAAAAGCACTGTTTTATGAGTTTGGAAAACTGTGGTTTGCCGTGAAATTGGAACATTTTCCAGTAAGGATTTTAGAAATATTGGATAACTCAAACCTTAAATTATATAATAACTTGTATTTATTTTGGGGAATTTTCAAAACACAAATTATATGTTACATTTAAAAAAATAGGTGTTCAGTTATTTTTATTACTAATTGTTGTTATCTTGTTATTGTTTTGCATTTATTTGTGACTTTTGCTTATTTTGTATTATTTATTTCATAATTGTATTGCGTTCTTACACTGAACAACAAATATTATTAAGTTACCTCATATAGACAAAACGCTAAAATTAAATATGACTTGTCAATTATTTAATAAAATAAATGTCATATACACCATGAACTACAGTAAATACTGAAATAGTAAGTAATATAATAAAAATAATAAATACAAACATTTAAAAAATATTTAAGACTAAATTTCACATTTTGGGGAATTCGTAATTGTTGTATTTTCACAAATTGAATTAGTATTTTGTTTTGGTACAAAAAGACCTCCATTAACAACACCTACATTAGGTTGACCTTGTTATTGACCACAGGTGTCAAACTCAAGGCCCGGGTGCCAGATCTGGCTCACCACATTATTTTATGTGGCCCGCAAAAGGCTCGAAAAAATGGGTTTCAATAAAATACTTATTTTAATTTTTTACTAAATGCATTTGTTCTTTCAATTTTGACAGAAAAAAAAGAGAGAAAATGGACTGCGAATCCAGGCCCAAAACAATATGGAGAAAATACAATGATCTGGATGAACGAGAACATCCTTACATACGGAGAAAATCCCTGATGATTGGTTGGTGTTCGTACGATGAGTCACAATTGGCTAAAATTAGGGTGAGATATTACGGACTGGCCAATCAGAGGCAAGAAAAGGCGGGTCATGAAAACTAGTAAGCAAAATTATAACAGTCACGCACTCATGTCACATGACGACGAGGGAGTCAGAGACAGAGGGACGCTTCAAGCTGACGACAAAAAAACAACAACTTAAAAATGGCAGAGGAATTCTCTCCCATAAATTAGATTTTTCTTTTAGTGATGAAGATGATTTGCAGGAAACCCACAATAATGCGTGTCCTTGGCCATATTTAGACAAATGTATGCATTTAGAGTTTCAATACCCAAAACCATAGTTTTTAGTTGTTTACTCTATAAACCAAAATAATATCTGCTCTCTTCATCTAAGACAGGGGTCCCCAAACTTTTTGACTCCGGGGCCGCATTGGGGTAAAACAATTTGGCTGGGGGCCGCGCTATCTATATATATATATATATATATATATATATATATATATATATATATATATATATATATATATATATATATATATATATATATATATATATATATATATATATAATGTAAATGTGTGTGTGTGTATATATGTATATGTATATATAAATGTGTATATATGTATATGTCTATGTATATGTATTTGTCCATGTATATATATATGTATATGTGTATACATGTGTATATATATATATGTATATATATATGTATATGTGTATATATGTGTATATATGTATATATATATATATATATATATATATATATATATATATATATATGTGTATATATGTATATGGGTCTATATGTGTGTGTATATATATCCATCCATCCATCCATCTTCTTCCGCTTATCCGAGGTCGGGTCGCGGGGGCAGCAGCTTAAGCAGGGAAGCCCAGACTTCCCTCTCCACAGCCACTTCGTCCAGCTCCTCCCGGGGGATCCCGAGGCGTTCCCAGGCCAGCCGGGAGAGATAGTCTTCCCAGCGTGTCCTGGGTCTTCCCCGTGGCCTCCTACCGGTCGGACGTGCCCGAAACACCTTCCTAGGGAGGCGTTCGGGTGGCATCCTGACCAGATGCCCGAACCACCTCATCTGGCTCCTCTCGATGTGGAGGAGCAGCGGCTTTACTTTGAGCTCCCCCCGAATGACAGAGCTTCTCACCCTATCTCTAAGGGAGAGCCCCGCCACTCGGCGGAGGAAACTCATTTCGGCCGCTTGTACCCGTGATCTTGTCCTTTCGGTCATGACCCAAAGCTCATGACCATAGGTGAGGATGGGAACGTAGATCGACCGGTAAATCGAGAGCTTTGCCTTCCGGCTCAGCTCCTTCTTCACTACAACGGATCGATACAGCGTCCGCATTACTGAAGACGTCGCACCGATCCGCCTGTCGATCTCACGATCCACTCTTCCCCCACTCGTGAACAAGACTCCGAGGTACTTGAACTCCTCCACTTGGGGCAAGATCTCCTCCCCAACTCGGAGATGGCACTCCACCCTTTTCCGGGCGAGAACCATGGACTCGGACTTGGAGGTGCTGATTCCCATCCCAGTCGCTTCACACTCGGCTGCGAACCGATCCAGTGAGAGCTGAAGATCTTGGCCGGAGGAAGCCATCAGGACCACATCATCTGCAAATAGCAGAGACCTAATCCTGCAGCCACCAAACCAGATACCCTTAACGCCCTGACTGCGCCTAGAAATTCTGTCCATAAAGGTTATGAACAGAATCGGTGACAAAGGGCAGCCTTGGCGGAGTCCAACCCTCACTGGAAACGTGTCCGACTTACTGCCGGCAATGCGGACCAAGCTCTGACACTGATTATACAGGGAGCGAACTGCCACAATAAGACAGTCCGTTACCCCATACTCTCTGAGCACTCCCCACAGGACTTCCCAGGGTACACGGTCGAATGCCTTCTCCAAGTCCACAAAGCACATGTAGACTGGTTGGGCAAACTCCCATGCACCCTCAAGGACCCTGCCGAGAGTATAGAGCTGGTCCACAGTTCCACGACCAGGACGAAAACCACACTGTTCCTCCTGAATCCGAGGTTCGACTATCCGGCGTAGCCTCCTCTCCAGTACACCTGAATAGACTTTACCGGTAAGGCTGAGGAGTGTAATCCCACGATAGTGGGAACACACCCTCCGGTTCCCCTTCTTAAAGAGAGGAACCACCACCCCGGTCTGCCAATCCAGAGGTACCGCCCCCGATGTCCACGCGATGTTGCAGAGTCTTGTCAACCAAGACATCCCCACAACATCCAGAGCCTTAAGGAACTCCGGGCGGATCTCATCTTGCCACCGAGGAGCTGTTTAACTACCTCGGCAACCTCAGCCCCAGAAATAGGAGAGCCCACCTCAGATTCCACAGGCCCTGCTTCCTCATAGGAAGACGTGCTGGTAGGATTGAGGAGGTCTTCGAAGTATTCTCTCCACCGATCCACAACATCCGCAGTCGAGGTCAGCAGAGCACCATCCCCACCATACACGGTGTTGACACTGCACTGCTTCCCCTTCCTGAGGCGGCGGATGGTGGTCCAGAATTGCTTCGAAGCCGTCCGGAAGTCGTTTTCCATGGCTTCCCCGAACTCCTCCCATGTCCGAGTTTTTGCCTCTGCGACCGCTGAAGTCGCAGACCGCTTGGCCTGTCGGTACCTGTCCGCTGCCTCAGGAGTCCTATGAGCCAAAAGAACCCGATAGGACTCCTTCTTCAGCTTGACGGCATCCCTCACCGCCGGTGTCCACCAACGGGTTCTAGGATTACCGCCACGACAAGCACCAACTACCTTGCGGCTACAGCTCCAATCAGCCGCCTCGACAATAGAGGCGCGGAACATGGTCCATTCGGACTCAATGTCCAGCACCTCCCTCGTGACATGTTCAAAGTTCTTCCGGAGATGGGAATTGAAACTCTCTCTGACAGGAGACTCTGCCAGACGTTCCCAGCAAACCCTCACAATGCGTTTGGGCCTGCCAGGTCTGTCCGGCATCCTCCCCCACCATCGCAGCCAACTCACCACCAGGTGGTGATCGGTAGAAAGCTCCGCCCCTCTCTTCACCCGAGTGTCCAAAACATGAGGCCGCAAATCCGATGACACAACTACAAAGTCGATCATGGAACTGCGGCCTAGGGTGTCCTGGTGCCAAGTGCACATATGGACACCCTTATGTTTGAACATGGTGTTCGTTATGGACAATCTGTGTCGGGCACAAAAGTCCAATAACAAAACACCGCTCGGGTTCAGATCCGGGCAGCCATTCTTCCCAATCACGCCTCTCCAGGTTTCACTGTCGTTGCCAACATGAGCATTGAAGTCCCCCAGTAGCACGAGGGAATCACCCGGGGGAGCACTCTCAAGTACTCCCTCGAGTGAATCCAAAAAGGGTGGGTACTCTGAACTGCGGTTTGGCGCGTAAGCGCAAACCACAGTCAGGACCCGTTCCCCCACCCGAAGGCGGAGGGAAGCTACCCTCTCGTCCACCGGGTTGAACTCCAACGTACAGGCTCTGAGCCGGGGGGAAACAAGAATTGCCACCCCAGCCCGTCGCCTCTCACTGCCGGCAACGCCAGAGTGGAAGAGAGTCCAGCCCCTCTCGAGAGAACTGGTTCCAGAGCCCTTGCTGTGCGTCGAAGTGAGTCCGACTATATCTAGCCGGAACTTCTCCACTTCGCGCACTAGCTCAGGCTCTTTCCCCCCCAGCGAGGTGACGTTCCACGTCCCAAGAGCTAGCTTCTGTAGCCGAGGATCGGACCGCCAAGTGCCCTGCCTTCGGCTGCCGCCCAGCTCACATCGCACCCGACCTCTATGACCCCTGCTATGGGTGGTGAGCCCATTGGAGGGGGGACCCACGTTGCCTCTTCGGGCTGTGCCCGGCCGGGCCCCATGGGGACAGGCCGGCCACCAGGTGCTCGCCATCGTGCCACACCTCCGGGCCTGGCTCCAGAGGGGGGCCCCGGTGACCCGCGTCCGGGCGAGGGAAATCTGGGTCCTTGTTTTTTATTATTCATGGAGGTCTTCGAGCTGCTCTTTGTCTGATCCCTCACCTAGGACCAGTTTGTCTTGGGAGACCCTACCAGGGGGCATAAAGCCCCCGGACAACATAGCTCCTAGGATCATTGGGACACGCAAACTCCTCTACCACGTTAAGGTGGCAGCTCAGAGAGGAGTGTGTATATATATATATATATATGTGTATATATATATATATATATATATATATATATATATATATATATATATAGATATGTCTTAATAAGGTTATCCAAAAAATAGTGCTCGATACCGTAGTAGAGCGCAATATATGTATGTGTGGGGGAAAAAAATCACAAGACTACTTCATCTCTACAGGCCTGTTTCATGAGGGGTTCCCTCAATCATCAGGAGATCTCCTGATGATTGAGGGAACCCCTCATGAAACAGGCCTGTAGAGATGAAGTAGTCTTGTGATTTTTTTTCCCACACATACATATATATATATATATATATATATATATATATATATATATATATATATATATATATATATATATATATATATATATACATATATATATATATATATATATACACATATATATATATATATATATATATATATATATGTATATATATATATATATATATATATATATATATATATATATATATATATACATTTATATATATATATATTTATATATATATGTATTCATACATATATATTCCTCGCACACTAATTGACTTAAAGAGCGCACTTGCTGCATGTCACGTTATCGATGGTAAAATGCATTTTTAGACAATAGGATTTGCCTGAGTGGCTAGGAGACAGTAGAAAATGGACTAGTAAGGCCAAATTAAAAAAAAAAAAAAAAAAAATTAACTTGGGACTTCCCGCGGGCCGGATTTTGGACGTTGGGGGGCCGTAGTTTAGGGACCCCTGATCTAAGACGCCCAACACACATTTAACAAAACACATTAAGGTGAATTGAGTTCATGAAAAGTTTTACTGCACATAACCATTCCCAACTGTTCCCAAACAGTTGTCATGGTATAGAATGGATTCTGTTTTTTACTGTATGTAAAGAAAATAAATAACAATATAGGGGTGGGCCAAAGAAAAGGCAAACTAAATAAATACATACAGTGGGGTTCGGGGACCCCTAGAGGTAGTTGTAGGATGTCCCTAGCTAAATGACAGATAGTTAATAGTAATATTTGTACACTCTCAATTACATTAACATTAATATGTAATGTAGCTTTGATGTAGCAAGTTACTTTTGCTGTGAAGCTTGCTACAATTCTCTTAGGATAGCTTCCCCTGTAGTTTAGCTACATTTAATCAAGAGTAACTTGTAATTTAGCTTACTGCATTTTCCAAGTAGCTTGCCCATCATTGCCTGTCAAGTCAAAATTGACTCACCAGGGAAGCCCCCCACATAAAGGGGATACTTGCTGCTGGTGGTGACGGGGGACGGCGGTCCTATCTTGTACGTGTCCACTGTGTCCACGTGCAGCTGGACAACATGTTTCCTCTTGATGACTGTGGTACAAAGCATGTCATACTGTATGTACAGCATGTACAGTTTTTGTAATTATGCGCTGACAGTGAATTTTACCTGATATTTTATGAAACATTCCATCGCAGAGAGGAGTTTTTGGCCGCACGGACGCCGCAAATTCCCCTTTGCCGTTGTTCACTCGTGCTACCACCTAAATGAACAAGAAGGTGGTAAAAGCTAGCGTCACGTTGTCTCGTGCCGCGTTGTCTCGTGCCGCGTTGTCGCTTGGCAGACACTTCCTAAAAGTCACGTCTGAGTGTCGGACCATCAATCAAGTTATGTTTACTTCAGGTTTGTTATTATCACGGGCCATTTTTAGTGATCCATTGTAAAAATATTCACGGCGTGAGGCCTCACCTCTCCATCGAGCAGGTAGATACTGATATAGTGACCCCAAGAGGTCAGGTCTTGCTGAGCATCACCGACGTGTAACAGGAGTCCGGTCGGCGTCCTCGGTCGGATGTTGAACAGCAACTCGAAACTTGATCCCACGGCAAACGAGTCATCTGGAATCCGCGAAGAAGTCGTTATTCTTTTATGTTTATGTCAATCTTTATTGTATTAAATGCTGCATGGATGCACAGTCGCTCAACTTCTTTAGATAGCAAACTAGTTGAGACCTAAAATAATTACAGTACTTGTAATAATTAATTATAAAAGTAACGTATTATAAATATCAAAATTTAAAGTGCAGTAGTATTATCCTATATCTCAGCCCTGGGCAAATTAAGGCCCGGGGCCACATGCGGCCCGTTAAATTTTTCAATCTGGCACGAAGGACATTTCCAAATAATTGTTTTAGATCTTTAAGATGGAAACTGTAGCTGCCATTATGATGTGCAGTGATGTTTTCTAATGACCGGAAGTCTTGAACTATACACAGTATTTCAATGGTTGGAATCTGCGCTTTTGCATGATATACTAGTTACTATGGTAATCTAATTAGTTACTATGGTAATCTAATTAGTTTCTACGGTAATCTAAGTCACAGCAGCTCAGACGAGGCACCAAGCGGTGTGGGTGGGGAGTGTTTCCACAGAGTGTTTCCAGAGTGGCCAGCCTGAAAATGTGGGTGTCAGGGACAGACGCGCAAAGAGATTTTTACAACAAAGTTCTACAGCTTAGTGATGTATCAGATTGTAGCTGTTTTTTTTTTTTACACTTCGCGTTCATATTTGGCTGTGTTTGTTGCATTTTTGTTGCGTTTCGCTTGATTGTAAAATATGTCGATCAGGAGGGGGGTAACGTTCATATGTTGTAAATATTCAGTGTTTTATCGTTTATAGTTAATATTGTAAATCCCACATTCTTTATTTTCATGTACATTCTGGGTGTCTCATTCAGTAAAAAAAAAAAAAATTCCATTCTGTTTTTAAGGCGGTCTGTCATAACGTTTTTAGCTTTCAATTATTGTGAGGTTTTGTATCAGTGTTCCTAAAAATAGATATACCGGCCTCCAGACACATTTTTTTCCTTTAAATTTGGTCGCCCGAGTCAAAATAATTGCCGAGGACTGCTATATCACATGAGCCAAACTCAGGTCCCGGGGGCCATATCTGGCCCACCCCCTCATTTTATGTGGCCCGCAAAGGCTTGGAAATACCATGCGTCTATTTGTTTCTAAATGTAGTCAACTTTCTATTTTGACAGAAAAAAATACATGTACTGTATGCAATTTCACACATTTTAAACTTAATCTAATATTGCAACAAATATTATATTATTACACATTCCAAAAATTAAAATAAGTACTTAAATATCTGCTTGATTCATGATTTTGAAGCAACTTTTTTCATTTATTTTTCGGTAAAAAACTGGGAGCTCGGTTGCCAGAATTTTACCGTAAAAACACATGTCAAAAAATGTGTAATATTGTTTTTCCATTTACAGTAATACACCGCAAAAACAACGACTGTAGATTTTACAGTGAAACAGTGGTACTGTTTTCCCATTTACATTTACAGTATACATTGTAAAAAACATGGTACATTTTATGGTAAAATTTCGGCAGCAAAACTTTCCTTTAAAATCTACATGTTTTTCTTACAGTGCACGTAAAGATATATAACAATAAATAATTGTGTAATGAAGCAATTTAAAATGTGCAGTACAGGCCAAAAGTTTGGACACGCTTTCTCATTCAATGCGTTTTCTTTATTTTCATGACTATTTACATTGTAGATTGTCACTGAAGGCATCAAAACTATGAATGAACACATGTGGAGTTATGTACTTAACAAAAAAAGGTGAAATAACTGAAAACATGTTTAATATTCTAGTTTCTTCAAAATAGCCACCCTTTGCTCTGATTACGGCTTTGCACACTCTTGGCATTCTCTCGATGAGCTTCAAGCACACCTGTGAAGTGAAAACCATTTCAGGTGACTACCTCTTTCTTGAAGCTCATCGAGAGAATGCCAAGAGTGTGCAAAGCAGTAATCAGAGCAAAGGTTGGCTATTTTGAAGAAACTAGAATACAAAACATGTTTTCAGTTATTTCAGGCCAAATAAATAATAAATAAAATAATAAATACATAATATACCACAGTAAGTAAACAAATATTAAATACATAAATAATCCTATGTCAAAAAACAAAAAAAAAGGGTTCAAGTTTGTGAATCCTTTTTAAACGTGCTAAATAAAACGCAAAACAATGCTCGCAAAACGGTGGTGAGTGTTGATGAATCACATTCTAAATAATGATATTTGCAGAGTAGTTTTGCATGTGCTATCAGGTTTGCACGGGTTTTAGTACAAACAAACGTTTTATAAATCAGGCCCTAAGTGTGTGTATATGGGAGGGGTTTGGGGTGGCCCTTTAAGAGTCTTGGATATGGAGGCCCATAATTTCACGCTGACTGAGCAGTTTGCTCCTTGCCGCTATAACAACATTGGCTCTGTTGCTGCTGTGTTGTTGTTAATAATTGACCACGTGGTCAAAGAGAGCTATGTTTTCCACTTTCTCATGCACTGCACATCATTATTCAAGTTAGAACGTACAGTAGTAGCTGTAACATGTACGGTTCTAGTACCGTATTTTCCGGACCATAGGGCGCACCGGATTATAAGGCGCACTCGTATGTTTAATGCGCCGACAATCCATCAAGCGGTGCGGCTTCATAGCTTACCAAAAGTCGTACTAAAACATTTTGATAGATTTTTGAGCGCCGTGTGTAATGTTCTATAGTTTCAATGGAACATATAACATTTTGGTGTTGTTTACTTGAGTAACATTGCAGTTTACACATATTTCTTGTGTGTGACTGCCATCTACTGGTCACACTTTTCATTACACCATGTACCAAATAAATTAGCTTCGAGGTCGGTAAGCAAAACCAAAATTATTTCGTACATTAGGCGCACACTGTCGAGTTTTGAGGAAAAAAAAGGATTTGAAGTATTTTGTATTTTGTTTATTTGAAGGACAATGTGCAGTTACATTAAGAAGATGGAAGATGCGCCTTATAGTCCAGAAAAACAGTATATATGAGGCAATATTTCATGAACTCACTGATGATGACATACGCTCCATTCCCTGAGAAGTAGGCCCCTCTCTGGGTGTGGCCCTCAAAACAGGGTCCTGCTCCAAGATTGGTGGTCGGATGCAACATCGGTGCGCCGTTCATTTTAAAATTGCGGACACAGCCTGACACGGTTTGCCTGGGCAGGGACTTGGACTAGAAGTCAAAAATGACAAATCTGTGAGTACAACAGAGACGAGTGATGACGGAACGCTAATACCTTTAACTCTTTGTGGAGGTAGTCGGGCGCACTACCCAGGAACACAGGCGGCATGAAGTGCTTCATTGACGCCAAGTCTTCTACAGTCAGCTGACCGTCCTGTGCTCGGATGCCGTCCACCACCAGTCGGAATTTCTTCTTCTCTAAACTGAACATGACCTGCGGGGAACATTGACAGCTCTGTTCATGAGGTACACCTGGACAACACCTGTATGACCAACACGTGTCCGACACGTCATATTTCTGTGATTGATCGGCGTTGTCTTCAAATTAGCCGTCTTTTTCCCAGCAACACGTCACTGGTGTGTGTGAGTGACAGGAAGAAAACCTCTGACTCACTGGAACACTGGAAAAAATGCCACTCTTAAAAGAAGTAATAAATATATATATATATATATATATATATATATATATATATATATATATATATATATATATACAACAGGTTTGTCTCGATACCAATATTTTGGTACCGGTACCAAAATGTATTTCGATACTTTTCTAAATAAAGGGGACCACAAAAAATGGTATTATTGGCTTTATTTTAACAAACAATCTTAGGGTACATTAAACATGTGTTTCTTATTGCAATCGAAGAACAATTTTGTCCTTAAATTGTCATGTCTGTGTAATCATGTTTTGTTTTAAGTCATGTTTTGTTTAGTTTCTGGCTTTTCACTCCCTTGTCTTGTTTCCATGATTACCCCATTAGTTTCACCTGTTCCACGTTTGGACTCATTGTGCACTCTTGATTGTCACCATAGCAACCCATTAGTTTTCACCTGTCACGTCACGCACCTGTTTCACGTTTTGAGTCACGCACCCGTTTTCGTTAATCAAGTCTGTAGTATTTAAGTTCAGTGTTTTTAGTTTGTCTTTCTGGTGACATCCCCACATTTATGCTCGACACATTTCCAACTCCTTTTCATGTCCATCGTTCACGCTGCTCCTTTTTTGTCCATGCCAAGTAAGTTTTCTTTATTCAAGCCATAGTTTGCAAGTTTTGTTTAATTGTTCATAGTTTCTGCCCTTGTGCAAGTTTTTATGTTTATAGTCAAGTTTTGTACTTCCGCCCTTGTGCGCACCTTTAGTTTGTTCCTTTTGTTATTGTAAAATTAAATATGTATTCACCTGCAATTCATATCTGGTCCAAATGTTCATTTGCACCACGGGAGAACAAACCACGCCATAGTCCATGTCATGACATAAATAAAATAGTGAACATACAAGACAACTTGTCTTTTAGTAGTAAGTAAGCAAACAAAGGCTCCTATTTTGTCTGCTGACATAAGCAGTAACATATTGTGTCATTTCTCATTCTATAATTTTGTCAAAATTATAAAGGACACACTGTAAAAATTGATTATTAATCTACTTGTTCATTTACTGTTAATATCTGCTTACTTTCCGTTTCAACATGTTCTATATACACTTCTGTTAAAATGTAATAATCACTTATTCTTCTGTTGTTTGGATACTTTACATTAGTTTTGGATGATACTGTCACACCGCGGTGAGGGATGTCTTGTCTTGGTTTCTTCTGTCTTGTGAATTGCATGTTTTACTTTGAAAAGTAACTCCTTTCGTGTGAGATCACTTGCTCTTCCATTTGTGTCATCAGTCTGACGTCATCCCTGACCCCTGATTGTTTCCACCTGTTCCCCATTACCCTCATGTGTTTTATAAGCCCACGCCTCCCCTTGTTCTGTGCCAGATTGTCTCGATTATTCGTGCCTCTCTAGATTCCATGTACATGCCTTGCCTCGTCTCACGTTTGTATACCTTGATCCTGAATTCCTTTGTTGCTATTTTGAGTTTTATTTTTCTCCTCCTCAGCAGAGTGATTTTGTGTTATTTAGTTTTACAACCGAAGTGGTTAGATTTCAGTTTTTCTTATAGTTCTTTCTTCCTCAAATTTTTGAGTGACATTTTTTGTTAACATTTATTAGATTAGAGAAAGTGTAGAATTTTCATAGCCATTGTTTCTTCCTCCTGTTGGACTGGAGCGTTTTGTGTTATATAAATTTCATAGAATGTACGTCGCCTATTATAGTTCGTCGTTGTTTTTTTTTGTTGTGTTTTCCTCCTGTCGGAGTGATTTTCGGTTGTTCCTTTTTTTTGGAACCTTTTTCCGCTGACTAGTTAAGTTATTGTAGATTTTGAATTGCCCTGTTTCTGGAGGTGAAAGGAAGCTTTCAAAATAAAAGCCTGCTGATATATTCCCTACTCTGCATCTGAGTCCTATCCTTTTGACCAAGCCTGACAGATACCACACATGTAGGTATCAATCCGATACCAAGTAGTTACAGGATCATACATTGGTCATATTCAAAGTCCTCATGTGTCCAGGGACGTATTTCCTGAGTTTATAAACACAATATAAATTAAAAATATATATATATATCGATGTAATCATAGTAGTATCAACTAGATACACTCCTGTACTTTATATCATTACAGTGGATGTCAGGTGTAGATCCACCCATGGCATTTGTTTACATGGTGACGCCGGTGAGCTATTGTATCCTCCTACGGTGTGTAGTGAAGCATGTTTAGCTATTCCTTTCCTGCAGGGATGATACTTGTAAGAAACTTACTTTATTTGTCGCCATGGAGGCGAGGATTAGTGATTTAGAAGTAGCTAAAACACTGCAGACGTTAGCTGCTAGCTAGCTAGCCATGTTTTAAATCTTCCTGAGGGCATTTCAGTGTTATAGCTTCACCTTTATCGTTAGTTTTTAAGCCAAAATGCGTCCATTCTCTCTTTTCTGTCTACACACTGTGTCTGCTTGTAAGTACTCTGTAATTGTGTGCTGCCGAACATGCTCCTCTGCTCGTAAAACCAGCAATGTCACGACGTGACAACGACGCGCCGTCATGCCTGTAAAAGAAAATATGGCTAACCGGAACAGAGTACAGTACCGTTTTTGATTTATTAGTACCGCGATACTATAATAGTACCGTACAAACCTAATATACAAGTTATTTTTGCTTGTAATGCACAATAAAATCTGCAAATGGAACAAGTCAAAAATGTCTTGGTATGATTTCTTTAAATAAGACAAATATGTAAGCTTTAAAAACATAAAAGTGATCTTCAAATGAGCAATTAAAACTTGTTGTTAGCTATACTTACTGGTATTGTGAAGTATTGAGTCTTATAACAAACTTGCAGTGGCGGGCCGTGCGTTTCCCACCTAGGCCTTCAGTGATGTCCGACTTCAAAGATTACCTCTCAAAATACCATCATTGATGTCACCACATGACCATTGCTGGAGAAATACTATACAGAAACACATTTACGCACTACTGGGCATTGAATCCCCACCAACAGTGTACATAACGGGTTATTTTCTGGCGCATTTAAAAATCAATAAACCCGCATCAGCAATTAAAACATATCTTATGTGGGACTGTCAAAATTAAAATAAAATAAAAACTCACTAAACGTGAAAAAATAAAGAAATAAAATATCTGAACTCACAATCTGTAGAACCCATTCGAGCTTCCGGGATTCGCTGACATCGTCTCACAAGAAGTAGTTTCTCTTTAAATATCCTTCTTGAAAATGGCCATGCAAATATATGTGTTGTCTTGTCTAATCATAAAAGATGCAGACTAGGCGTGTTGGCTGACTTCTTAAAATTGACTCCACAAGGTGCTCATCAAAAACATCCCGCTGCCTGCATGGCTAAACGTGGCTGCCGCACATGCTCTGCACTACTGTGGCATGCTGGGTAATGGAGTTCTTATGTTACCTAGCTCATAACATTGCTATATATCTGCCTTAGGCCATCTAGAAGGCCTTACTGACAACAACTCGTGATCTGATTGGCTATCGCAATTGTGTCTCAACTGTATGTCCTCGTTCCCTTACAGTGCACAGACGCCAGCATTGTTCATTCTGAAGGCTTCGAGCAGATTTGGTACAGCATGGCAACAAAAGCTAGCTGAATTCTGATTGGATAAAAATTTAAACTAAAAACAATAGCGCTGGAATGAGCATAATATGACATGAAGAGAATATGAATACTTTTAGATATTTAGGGAAAGTAAATAAAAAAAATACTTTTATCTTTAACTATGATCATGATTTTTGGTTATGTTAGGCCAGCAGAGAAGGCCTTGCTGGCCTTGATGGCACACCACTGCAAACTTGTGATGCTCAAAAGTAGTGTTTTCCCTCAAAATATGTATTACCTGAAAACAGTTCTTCTGTCTCACTTAAATATATCAATACAGTTTATTGTGACTTGTATTAAGTTTGTTGGGATATTTTGACCAAAAATTTGAAATACCGTATTTTCCGGACCATAGTGTGCACCAGATTATAAGGCGCACTGCCGATGAGCGGGTCTATTCAGGTCTATTTTCATACAAAAGGCGCACTGGATTATAAAGCGCATTAAAGGGGTCTTATTATGATTTTTTTTTTTTTAAATATAAAAGACTTCCTTGTGGTCTACATAACATGTAACGGTGGTTCTTTGGTCAAAATGTTGCATAGATTGTATTTAACAGATAATTTTCAAGCCGCAGTCGCTTCAGGATGCGCCGTTTTGTGGGCTGGTCTTATTTACGTGGCTCACATTCGACAGCGTCTTCTACCCGTCATCTTTGTTGTAGCGTGCAAGGACGGGAGTGGAAGAAGTGTCAAAACATGGAGCTAACTGTTTTAATGACATTCAGACTTTACTTTAATCAATAACGGAGCAGCATCTTCTCATCTGTGGCTCAAAAATGCAACAACAACGCCGGAAATGTGTCCCGTGAAAAACTGTCCGACCGGAACTCTCTAATAACCAAAGTTCCTTGGGTGAATAATGTAAACCCACGACACCGGTATGTTTTAGCACTTTCATAGCAAGCTAACTGACAGATATAAATAAGAACTTCACACTACTTTATATTAGAAATGGCAACAGTGGAGGATGAATGTTTCATAACAAGAAGATAGAGAAGAAAAAGAAGAAGCTTATCGACTACGTCGTCGGTACAGACTACAAAGGCGAAAATTTTCAGGACTTATGCAGATCCCAAATACAGATCAGCAGGTACCAGAAGGTCAGAAAAGTTTCTTTTGCATAATATTGCAAAACAAAACGCCAGATAATATGTCTTACCTTATACACACACCATAATAATACTCATATGTTGAAGCACAGTACAATCAAATCAACTTCAAATCAAATCAACTTTATTTATAAAGCACATTTAAAATTTACCACAGGGGTAGCCAAAGTGCTCCATCAAGCGGTGCGGCTTCATAGCTTACCAAAGTCGTACTAAAACATTTTGATAGATTTTTGAGAACCGTGTATAATGTTCTGTATTTTCAATGGAACATATAACATGTTGGTGTTGTTTACTTGAGTCATATTGTAGTCTACACATATCTCTTATGTGTAGCTGCCATCTACTGGTCACACTTATCATTACACCATGTACCAAATAAAATAGCTTCGAGGTTTGTAAGCACAAGCAAAATGACTCCGTACATTAGGCGCACCGAGTTTTAAGGCGCACTGTCGGGTTTTGAGAAAATGAAAGGATTTTAAGTGTGCCTTATAGTCCGAAAAATGCAGTAATTTAACATTTAACAACACTTAACTGAAGACTCTTGCGGGCAAAGATGGCGATAAAGGGGGGCAGAGCCACACGGACACCAACTACATACTGTTATGAGTTATTTTTTAAATTGAACAGTGTTTCTCACATTCCTTATCAAAATGCTGTCCCTCACTTTATTTGGCCTCAGGGTATATTATTTTGCATATTTTGTATGATAAAAAAAATGTAAAAACACAGACTGAGTCACCAAGTATTGGTTAATACACTCAATTCCCCTAGTTTGTCACGGTGGTACAACACGGTAAACAAAAATATTTGTCAAACGGTGGGGCAAACAAAAACCAAGGTTTCAGACTTTATTTTGCTATTTTTATTGTATCGTATGTTTACAATCTGGTTAATGTTTGCAGTGGCGAAAAGATGCTGATAACTGTGTCCATCAGTAGAATCGTTGATGTTTAAATAACAAAGTTGAGAGGCATTGGGGTCCAAGTACTGCAGTGACAGTTTCCATCAAGCAGAGGGAGCCGCACTAGTAAGCGTCTACTCACCGAGTGCCATTTTCCATCGTTGTACTTCTCCCTGTTGAAGATTTCCTTGTGCTTGCCCACAGACAGCCTGATCCGGCCCTTGGACATGTACAACGCCAGGTGAGAGTGCCCCCCTCTGGTCGCGGCGAAGAACAGCAGGCCCTCCGGAGATCGAGTCCTGACGTCCACGGAGAAGTGAGGCCTGGAGAGGCGAGAGAGGACGATGAGGTCGTGGTCCGAGCACTGCGACTGGGAAGCGACTCACCTGGGCTGCAGCACCTGTAGAGGCAGGCTGTAGCTCAGGCGACTCACAGGCCCGAACATGTGATGAGCGTCTTTCATCAGGCCGGGCAGAACACACGCTGAGGACGTGCTCTCGTTCAGCTGCTGCATCATGGCGTCCTTTAAAACAACACAAACAGGGCAAAATCACAGCTAGCCCTTTAAGAAAGATACTTTGTATCCATGAACACCTCAGCTCACACCTGAAATTAGAAAGACACTTTTTTTAGTGCTGTCGTACTTTCTTTTAATCATGTTAATCATGCTTTTGAATTTGGATTAATCATGAGTAATCACATGATTAATGCAAAAGCATGATTAATCCAAATTCATAAGCATGATTAATCTAAATTCACTGGCATGATTAATCCAAATTCAAAAGCATGATTATTCCATATTCAAAAGCATTATTCCATATTTAAAAGCATGATTAATCCATATTAAAAAGCATGATTAATCTAATTTCAAAAGCATGATTAATCCAAATTCAACAGCATGATTAATCCATATTCAAAAGCATGATTAATCCAAATTCAAAAGCATGATTAATCCATATTCAAAAGCATGATTAATCCAAATTCAAAAGCATGATTAGTCCAAATTCACTGGCATGATTCATCCAAATTCAAAAGCATGATTATTCCATATTCAAAAGCATGATTAATCTAAATTCAAAAGCATGATTAATCCATATTAAAAAGCATGATTAATCTAAATTCAAAAGCATGATTAATCCATATTCAAAAGCATGATTAATCCAAATCCAAAAGCATGATTAATCCATATTCAAAAGCATGATTAATCCAAATCCAAAAGCATGATTAATCTAAATTCAAAAACATGATTAATCCATATTAAAAAGCATGATTAATCTAAATTCAAAAGCATGATTAATCCAAATTCAACGGCATGATTAATCCAAATCCAAAAGCAGGATTAATCTAAATTCAAAAGCATGATTAATCCATATTAAAAAGCATGATTAATCCAAATTCAAAAGCATGATTATTCCATATTCAAAAGCATTATTCCATATTTAAAAGCATGATTAATCCATATTAAAAAGCATGATTAATCTAATTTCAAAAGCATGATTAATCCAAATTCAAAAGCATGATTAATCCAAATTCAAAAGCACGATTAATTATTATTAATTAATATTAATTCAATATTTGGACACAAATGCAATTTTATTGTCAGATTTGCTATCCCGAATGATTTTTTTAAATGTTTTATTTGAATGCATGTCATTTATTTGTTTAAAACGTTGCATCTAAAGTCCCATTAGTGCATTTGTAATTGCCAGTGAGCACATAAATTGGATCCTCATTCATCTTTGACCATACAACAACCCACGACGCATTTCAGATAGCCATCCACGGTGCAGCCATGCTCATAATGTGTGATTAATCTACATGTTTACATGATTGGAGCAATATTTTTTGTGATTAATCACCTGAGTTAACTCGTTATTTTAACAGCCCTATTATACAGTATATACTTCCTCTACAATATGATCCTTGAAGTTTTTACACCAAGTACCACCTTAAAAAACAAGTTTGCTGCCACGACAGTTTAGCTTGGGTTCAGATTTTTCACAATGATTTCCCATGTCTCAAAAGTAAAAAAAAGAATAGCGTGAGTACCACGACTACTACTTAGTAAATACATGCTTTACAACAGTGCTGTCCAAAGTGTGACCCGGTGATCATTTGCGGCCCGCAGCTAATTTTTTAACGGCCTGCTGCACATTCTGAAAGTAGTTTTGGTAAAAAACAAGAAAAAAGTGGCATAAAAGAGCAAGCAGGTGAAATGTAATGAGAAAAGGTTGCAATGTTGACTCTAATAACTCAAAGCTGCATGCAGACTGTTTTTTCTTTCTTTAAAACAGCCATTGCTTAAAAAAATAATTACTCAAAATCAATGTTATTAATTATTATTGGCCTATTTAAGGCTCCAATTACTTCACATCAAATATTCCACTTTGAAATATTTGTTGGGGAAAACATTGCACATTTAGTGTTTGCCATATAAAAAACTAACAGCCATATAATAACAACTTTTAATCGAGCGATACATCTGATCCATGTCTTGTTTTGAACACTTTTATGCAATATTTTGGATCCCCAATCATTTTAATAATTTTAATTTTAAGTCTTAGCTCAAAAACAACAAGGAATAAAATCAATGTGGCTATGGATTGTTGACGTATTTAAGGATCAAATTACTTCACATCAAACATTCCACTTTGAAAACTTTTTTGGTGGGTTAATATTGCATGTTTTTATTTATTTGTTGCCATAAAAAATTGTTTTCTTTCACAAAAAAGGCATAAACATAAAAAAAAAAAGTTGTTTTGTTTTTAGACTTGAAGTTAATCTAGAGACTTAAGCGTTGAATAAAAATATAAATATGAATAAATATATATGTATGTACAGTACAGGCCAAAAGTTTGGACACACCTTCTCATTCAATGTGTTGTCTTTATTTTCATGATTATTTACATTGTAGATTGTCACTGAAGGCATCAAAACTATGAATGGATGGATACATGTGGAGTTATGTACTTAACAGAAAAAGGTGAAATAACTGAAAACATGACAAGCGGTAGACAAAGGATGGATGGATGGATGTTTTATATTCCAGTTTCTTCAAAATAGCCACCCTTTGCTCTAATTACTGATTTGCACACTCTTGGCATTCTCTCGATGAGCTTCAAGAGGTAGTCACCTGAAATGGCTTTCACTTCACAGGCGTGCTTGAAGCTCATCGAGAGAATGCCAAGAGTGTGCAAAGCAGTAATCAAAGTAAAGGGTGGCAATTTTGAAGAAACTAGAATACAAAACATGTTTTCAGTTATTTCACCTTTTTTTGTTAAGTACATAACTCCACATGTGTTCATTCATAGTTTTGATGCCTTCAGTGACAATCATGAAAATAAAGAAAATGCATTGAATGAGAAGGTGTGTCCAAACTTTTGGCCTGTACTGTATATAAAAATAAGTCATATATACATGACTATTTATGACTGAGATCCTCCCCAGACTCAAACTTGAGGGGAGCCCTATAGGTAGAAAAATTATATATAATCTATTGGTTTTGAAAATTTAAAATGTCAAAATGGCCTCCGCATGCTTTAATTTTTCAGTGTGCTGCCCTCAGTGGAAAAAGTTTGGACGCCCCTGTTTTACAACAAAAAGAGAGAAAAAAAAATTCAGACATATTTGAGTTGCTGTGTGCTGCCAGCATGCAGGCAGAGACACAACCTGGGGGCCACACATGTCAACATTTGCAGATGAAAGTAAAGGAAATTCTTGAAGATGCGACTGACTGCTAATGTGCTGCATCAGGTGTGTCCAAAGTGTGGCAGTATGCAGCTCGAGTTTTCTTACCATATTGTCAATCTAAAATCAAACAAAACAATGATATCTATATGTTTTTTTAAATTAAAAAATATATCAAAATTTATGGATATGTGCTCCTTGGTGTAAAAAGTTTGGACACGGCTGAGCTACATCAGATTGCTTTGGTTCGAGCGTGGATTGTCAGCTGCATTTCTTTTTTCATTTTTTGGGGGGATATAAGTCAAAATCTATGGGATTTTATTGGGACGAGAAGAGCAAACATGGTTGTTTCCCGGGGGATAATGGCAGTACAGTATGCCCATGTGCTGCAGGCGCTGCTGAACAATGAACATGATAAAAAACTTGAGAGACGAAAGGACACAACAAAACAAAAACAATGCACCAAGTTAATTATGTCGCACGATTTAATATAACCTGGAGGCCCTACAGCAGGCCTGGGCAATTATTTTGACTCGGGGGGCCAAATTTAGAGAAAGAAATGTGTCTGGGCGCCGGTATATCTGATTTTTAGGAACACTAATACAAAACCTCACAATAATTTCTGAATGCTAAAAACGTTATGACAGACCGCCTTAAAAAACGGAATGGAATTTTTTCTTTTTTTACTGAATGAGACACCCAGAATGTACATGAAAATAAAGAATGAGGGATTTACAATATTAACTATGAACGATAAAACACTGAATATTGACAACATATGAACGTCACACCCCCTCTCGATCAACATATTTTACAACAACGCAACAAAAATACAACAAACACAGCGAAATATGAACAAAAAGGGTAAAAAAAACCAACACCTACAATCTGATACATCACTAAGCTTTCGAGCTTCGTTGTAAACATTTGTGACGTAGATGACCATAGTAACTAGCATATCATGCAAAAGCGCAGATTTCAACCATTGAAATACTTTGTATAGTTCAAGACTTACGGTCATTTGAAAACATCACTGCACATCACAACGGCAGCTACAGTTTCCATCTCAAAGATCAAAAATATTTTTTGGGGAAAGTCCGGTGGGCCAGATTGAAAAGCTTAACGGGATGCGGCCCCCCGGGACTTAATTTGCCCAGGTCTGCCCTACAGCATGTTAATAGAGATTAAATAACGTGATATCGGTCAAATGTTACAAATACTATTATTTCACTGCAATAACCGTGGTTATGGTTTAGTTATTTTAGCATGCATTACAGTTATATTAGAGAAATTGTACATTTTCACAGTTCATCATGTCTAAAAATAGTTTGTTCACCATTGTTTAACATAACCTTTTTGTTTTATGGGAAAAAATATATAAGAATGTGTCTGTCACACATAATTGTATTGCTTATTTATTAATATAATTACGATAATTGATCGATTGAATATACAGTATAGGCCAAATGTTGGGACACACCTTCTCATTCAATTTCTTTATTTCTTTACATTGTAGATTGTCACTGAAAACTATGACTAAATAACTAAAAACATGTTTTATATTCTAGTTTCTTCAAAATAGCCTTTGCTCTGATTACTTTTTCGCACACTCTTGGCATTCTCTCAACGAGCTTCAAGCACACCTGTGAAGTGAAAACCATTTCAGGTGACTACCTTTTGAAGCTCATCGAGAGAATGCCAAGAGTGTGCGAAAAAGTAATCAGAGCAAAGGCTATTTTGAAGAAACTAGAATATAAAACATGTTTTCAGTTATTTCACCTTTTTTTAAGTACATAACTCCACATGTGTTCATTCATAGTTTTGATGCCTTCAGTGACAATCTACAATGTAATTAGTCATGAAAATAAAGAAAACACATATTGAATGAGAAGGCGTGTCCAAACTTTTGGCCTGGACTGTACGTATTTGTGTTTATGAAGATTGACGCTATTTGTATATTTGACATATTTCATACGTCAAAGTGAGAACAAATTCTCAAGGAACACATATGTGTTATTAAATTATCAATGTAGTTTCTAAGGAATGTTCTTATTTTTAACAGAGTACTAGTGTCCCGATACCAATATTTTTCGAAACTTTTCTAAATAAAGGGGACCACAAAAAACGGCATTATTGGCTTTATTTGAACAAAACATCTTACAGTACATTAAACATATGTTTCTTATTGCAATTTTGTCCTTAAATAAAATAGTGAACATATTAGACAACTTGTCTTTTAGTAGTAAGTAAACAAAGGCTCCTAATTAGTCTGCTGACATATGCAGTAACATATTGTGTCATTCATCATTGTATTATTTTGTCAAAATTATTAAGGACAAGTGGTAGAAAATGAATTATTAATCTACTTGTTCATTTACTTTTAATATCTGCTTACTTTCTCTTTTATCTACACTTCTGTTCAAATGTAATAATCACTTATTCTTCTGTTGTTTGATACTTTACATTAGTTTTTGATGATACCACAAATTTAGGTATCAATCCGATACCAAGTAGTTACAGGATCATACATTGGTCATATTCAAAGTCCTCATGTGTCCAGGGACGTATTTCCTGAGTTTATAAACATAATATGATTTTTTTTTAAATGACAAAAGAGGGGGTGGGGGGAACTTTTTAGAGGCTGTATAGTACCGAATATGATTCATTAGTATCGCGGTACTATACCAATACCAGTATACCCTACAACCCTACAGCTTACTGAAACACTGTTTTAGAATATTACTTTTGTTTGGGCCGGCCGGTGACGTTAATCCGCCATCATGGATCCTTTCTGTGAAGTCATGTGACAGGTAGGAAGCACACAATGTAATCGGATACAGAAGCAATATGGTACATAGCACGAGTGTTGTTGTGCGATGGTTCCACATGGTGGTGACAGGGTGATGATGCAAGAGATGGAGAATAGGGGCGATGGGACAAGGTGCTTGAGTGCGACTGTTACCGTGTGAAGAAAGAGACCATGAGTTGATTTCAGTTATTTATGAGTGACTGCAAACACACTGTTTCTCTTCTATGACGTCCCATGGACTCATGCATATGTTTGTGTTTTATTGAGTAAACACACTGCGTCATCTTATTGTTATTATTAAGATTAATATTATTAGCGCTAGACTCTTGTCAGCAGGTCGTTAAGGCTCCTCCTCCTCCTTCATTTCTGGAAATAAGGCAGCAGAAGAAAGTCAATGAAAGACATACAAGTTCTTGTACAAACCTAAAGATGCGCTTACCTGGTAAGAAGAAACAATCAATGAGTGAGTGAGTGAATTTTAGAACATACTCTGTATTTCCGTGGTTCTTAACTGTAAATGCTATCATTATTAACGACTAATATTTCCTTCATTGAAACAAACAATACATTTTACCGATTGACTTCTTTTCTATTTGATTATTTCATTTTAAATTTATTGACAACTTCAGAAAAGGGAAATAAACTCTTGTAAAACAGTACAATTAGTAAATACTTCAATAAAAATACACTATTGATAAGCGGTAGAAAAATGGATGGATGGATATTAATATTCATGAGCAGGACACGGGGTATCAAATTAATAATTGTTAATATTTTATTAATGGAAAAAGTAAGTAATTACTTTTAAATTACCTTTTATAAAGTGTACTATACAGAAATTTACACAAATAAGCACTCTGATAAATATTAAAATGTACTGTAGTTATCTAAATCAGCAGTATTTTTCTTCTTCTTATTATCACAATAGTTAAGTACTCTATACATTATACGGTCAATTTATGGATATTTTAAAACAGTGTTGTAATACAAAACACAAAACCAGGGAAGTTGGCATATTGTTTAAATGGTAAATAAAAACAGAATACAATGATTTGCAAATCGTTTTCAACTTATATTCAATTGAAGAGACTGCAAAGACAACATATTTAATGTTCGAACTGAGAAACTTAATTTTTTTTTTGCTAACAATCATTACTTTAATGGCAGCAACACATTGCAAAAAAGTTGGCACACGGGCATTTTTACCACTGTGTTACATGGCCTTTTCTTTTAACAACACTCAGTAAACGTTTGGGAACTGAGGAGACACATTTTTGAAGCTTTTCAGGTGGAATTCTTTCCCATTCTTGCTTGATGTACAGCTTAAGTTGTTCAACAGTCCGGGGTCTCCGTTGTGGTATTTTACACTTCATAATGCGCCACACATTTTCAATTTGAGACAAGTCTGGACTACAGGCAGGCCAGTCAAGTACCCGCACTCTTTTACTCTGAAGAAACGTGTTTGCTGAAATAAGCAGGGGCGTCCATGATAACGTTGCTTGAATGGCAACATATATTGCTCCAAAACCTGTATGTACCTTTCATCATTAATGGTGTCTTCACAGATGTGTAAGTTACCCATGCCTTGGGCACTAATACACCCCCATACCATCACAGATGCTGGCTTTTGAACTTTGCGCCTATAACAATCCAGATGGTTCTTTTCCTCATGTTCCGGAGGACACGACGTCCACAGTTTCCAAAAACAATTTGAAACGAGGACTCGTCAGACCACAGAACACTTTTCCACTTTGTATCAGTCCATCTTAGATGAGCTCGGGCCCAGCGAAGCTGGTGGCGTTTCTGGGTGTTGTTGATAAATGGCTTTCGCTTTGCATAGTAGAGTTTTAACTTGCACTTACAGATGTAGCGACCAACTGCAGTTACTGATAGTGGTTTTCTGAAGTGTTCCCGAGCCCATGTGGTGATGTCGCTTTTTGATGCAGTACCGCCTGAGGGATCGAAGGTCAGTAATATCATCGCTTACATGCAATGATTTCTCCATATTTTCTGAAACTTTTGATGGTATTACGGACCGTAGATGGTGAAATCCCTGAATTCCTTGCAATAGCTTGTTGAGAAATGTTGTTCTTAAACTGCTCGACAATTTGCTCACGCATTTGTTCACAAAGTGGTGACCCTCGCCCCATCCTTGTTTGTAAATGACTGAGCATTTCATGGAAGCTGCTTTCATACCCAATCATGGCACCCACCTGTTCCCAATTAGCCTGTTCACCTGTGGGATGTTCCAAATAAGTGTTTGATGAGCATTCCTCAACTCTCACAGTCTTTTTTGCCACTTGTGCCAGCTTTTTTTAAACATGTTGCAGGTATCAAATTCCAAATGAGCTGATGTTTGCAAAAAGATAACAAAGTTTACCAGTTCGAACGTTAAATATCTTGTCTTTGCAGTCTATTCAACTGAATATTAGGGATGCCCGATAATGGCTTTTTGCCGATATCCGATATTCCGATATTGACCAAACCCTTAATTACCGATACCGATATCAACCGATACCGATATCAACCGATACCAATATATACAGTCGTGGAATTAACACATTATTATGCCTAATTTGGACAACCAGGTATGGTGACGATAAGGTTCTTTAAAAAAAAATAAAAAAATAAAAAAAATAAGATAAATAAATTAAAAACATTTTCTTGAATAAAACAAAGTAAAACAATATAAAAACAGTTACATAGAAACTAGTAATTAATGAAAATGAGTAAAATTAACTGTTAAAGGTTAGTACTGTTAGTGGACCAGCAGCACGCACAATCATGTGTGCTTACGGACTGTATCCCTTGCAGACTGTATTGATATATATTGATATATAATGTAGGAACCACAATATTAATAACAGAAAGAAACAACCCTTTTGTGTGAATGAGGGTGAATGAGTGTAAATGGGGAGGGAGGTTTTTTGGGTTGGTGTACTAATTGTAAGTGTATATTGTGTTTTTTATGTTGATTCAATTAAAAAAAATAAAATAGAAAAAAAACAAACAAACAAAAAAAAAAACGATACCAATAATAAAAAAACCCGATACCGATAATTTCCGATATTACATTCTAAAGCATTTAGACATCTCTACTGAATATAGGTTGAAAAGGATTTGCAAATCATTGTTAATCAAATCATCGTTTTTATTTACAATTGAGACAACGTGCCAACTTCACTGGTTTTGTTTTGGGTTTTGTACTTTTAAAAAACAATACCGTAACATACAGTATCGTTATCATAAGTATAAAACATTTTTGTTACAAAAACAAAAATAAATATATATTATGTTGAGTTTTGGGTTTTGTACTTTTAAAAAACAATACCGTAATATACAGTATCGTTATCATAAGTATAAAACATTTTTGTTACAAAAACAAAAATAAATATATATTATGTTGAGTTTTTATTAGTATTAGAAATAGTATTACAATTATCTTATATTTATTTGATTATTATTACCATGTTGATGTTAACAATACGTAAATGAATGTCCTGTATTG